>NW_017176917.1:0-17471 GCF_001652005.2 Ceratina calcarata | reverse complement strand
CTGTTGTTCTACGTCCGTCAATCCGTATTCGCGCGGCTAAAACTACTTTGGTCGCTGGTTCCGCGGGAAAAAAGAATATGCAATTAAAAGCAGAAAAAGAAAGTAAGGTGCCCGAGCTTGATACTCTTTTCAACCGAGAGATTCCGCGGTTTCGTTCTTTTGTAGATAATTTTAGGTCGTGGAACAAGTCGGTATGCAAAGTCAGGCCAGCGACGATGCATCAGCCTACTTCCGCTCGAGTAAATACAACGTTAATTAACGCCGCGCGTCTGCTCGCACCTTCCCTTGCAAACCTACTGCTCGCGGACTTACGACACAGTAAACGGACGTAATTCAGATGATTGTCCTACGAATGAACAGGCGAACGAGCCCGAGCGGAGCGGAGCGTAGGCGGCAACTATGAAAACGGCGAATTCTCCTTACCCAGGCTTCGACTTTTAAATTAAATGCAGCCAATTCTGATTTCTTACTTAACTCAAACGACTTGCGTCTATCTTATAGTTCTTCCGTGTATTTCATTCGCTCATACTCTCCTTAAAAGGCTTTCCGTGATCGAATTCCCTGTTAATTAATTTCCTGTTATTACGTTACCATATGTTACATCCTTATTTTTCTATGTGGAACTCTGACCATCGTTGCATTAATAATTTTCATTAAATACTTATTGTTAAATTTCTAGTACGAACTATATTCAATAATCAGATTTAACCGACGAGTAGACCAATTTCAGTCTCGATCGTTTCACTGAATGTGACTCGCGTCTTCCACGGTCATAAAATGTGATTCCTAGAATCCGTTGGTAAATAACATTTTTAAAGCCGATGCCGGAGAGGTGTGTCTACCTCCCTTTCTCTACTTATTCATGAGTATTTGACTTATTCAAGAAGCGAGGGTCCGAGAAGACCTGAATTCTAGCAGCGTCGGTCATACATCCCTCGGTCGATGTGAGCGTAATACGAATCCAAAGGTTAAACAGACCGTGCATTTCAAATTTTCTCATCGACGCGACGCTTCCCGAATATTTCGCAATAACGCTTTCAAAATTGCTTCCGACGCAACGTACAGTAAAAAGCTAAACGTTGATTACGTTCTTCTAAATAAAGTTTCAATTTCTCTTTTAAAACTACCCGTGTGAGAAACTTTGAAACAGTTTAAAAAAAGTTTTATGTACCTCGATAGAACTGACAATCAGTCACATATCGTTTTATCAAGCTGGCTTCAAAAAGTTCATCTTCCGATATAATGCTGTTCATGTTTGAAAGGACTGTCGCCTTTGATCGGCCATCGACGCCTTCCGTCCTGTGTTTTTGTCCAGTCTTGCTGTCCGATCAAAGGGAACAACAAAGAAATGTTAACCCTTCAGGTTCAATGGCCTAAATCAATTTCAATCGTTTCTGCTTCGATCTGTCCTTTAAATTTCTATTGTTCTTTATCAAAAGAACAAAGCTTCATCTTTATTCATTTTCTACAAGATTACTCAATATCTACGTAAACATTTGCAGACAAAAATATGTATAAATGGTTACAAATTTAGTATAAAAATACAAGTGTAAGCAATACGTGTAATTTCAAATTATCTGACGAGACTCTGATACTTAAATAAGAAAGTAGATCGTTTTTCAAGTGATCGTAGCTCGAAAGGATTTTCACTTCAATAGGAAGACTATGTAACTACTATGAATTCGAGAATGCATCGCGAACATTGATAATATCCCCTGGGTGTCAGCTGCCGGGAGATGGGCGCATGAAAACGTTCAGCACAGGGCATTAAACAAACGGGCGCACATAGTAGCTAAAATCAACAACAGTAGTTCCCGCGTTTACGTAAATTCTGCTCTAGCTCTCGCTTGTTGAAAATCTATTTAAACGTTCGCCGGCGTAGACAAAAGATAGTAGGGCGAACCGAACGCTGGGAACGAAGCGGAGGCTTCTCGAATCGCGGGTTTAGCGAAAACGATCGAGCTTTCAACGAAGACAGAACCGATCCCGCTAATCGGTGTGGACGTAAACGACTCTCGTTATCTCTCCCTCGGTGCTTATCGATCTAGCGAATCGCTTGAACGGAATCCGTTTAGACGGTGCTATTTGTTAGCAGCAAATGAGCCGATTACCATACGTGTGTATGCACGCGTGTGTACGTCTGTCCCTGCGCCTGATATTTAATTAGAAACCGATCACCCTTACCGAATCTCGTCAGCTTGCATGTCGTCAGATGGCTAGGGAAGACCATGGCCACACTTCAACTAGCAGCTGTCTCTCGTATACTAAATTTAATTGGTTTTCTTTATTAAGAATGCAATTATATACGTAAATATGATTTTAAATAGTACGATTAGACATTCTCTTAATGTACATTAAAGTAGGTTGGAGAATTACATTGTAAAATGAAAGAATGTATTTTTTACGGATTTATTTTCTAATCTGAGGAATGGTGTTGTTGAAAATAATAGGTTCTGGCGCAGAAATTCTCGTGGTTACGAGTGCGCGTAACCTACGTTTGTGGCTAACAAAGTGCACACGAGCGTGTTAGAAAAAAAGCTGTGCACAATGAGCGCCATTTCGGCGTGCCTCCATGGCATGGCGTTTAGCGTTGCGCCGCGTAAAAATGTTTCCTGATGCGTTTTGAAGCTGTCGTTTACAGCGGCGCGTCCGAAATTTTCGCCGGCCCGAGATACAAAAATAAATAAACGAAAACGTTCTTGCATTATATTTTCAACGCTGGTTTTCTACTTTTGTTCGTGATTAATTAGCGCAGTCGCCGTGTTCAGCGGACCAATTTCTTTCGGAATGAAAACGCGGCTCGCGGTAGAGAAAAAAAATGTGGCTGCTATATTTTCTCGATGAGCGTGATTCGTATCAAATTTACGTCCGATCCCGCGGAAAGTCGAGGATAAGCCGACTGTGGGATCGAGATGGCGTGCGCAAGGGTGAAAACGGGCCAAGATGAATATTCCATGCTAAATCCGCGGCGGAATCACCGCAAAGAAATCCGAAGTCGGCGGGGAAAGGAGACGAAAGGCACGCTAACCCTTTCTCGGCGTGGATTTAGTGCTTCGCTGGAAACTCTTTCCCTGGTTCGGAAAGTTAACGTTCATTTGAAAAAAAAAAAACTTTATGCCAGTTCATTTACAATCTACCTCGCGACAATGAACGACCCGGTGCTAGTCGTTCTCCAGAGTAAAGTAAATTCAATACTTCGTTTGTCCTTAATCTTTTTTAATAGATAAACATAATAGATTAGAAAAATTAGCCCAGATTTTTTAGAATATTGAAATAATGTTTTCAGAGAATATCCCTTTTCTGTTGTTCTACCTTCGTCAATCCGTATTCGCGCGGCTAAAACTACTTTGGTCGCTGGTTCCGCGGGAAAAAAAGAATATGCAATTAAAAGCAGAAAAAGAAAGTAAGGTGCCCGAGCTTGATACTCTTTTCAACCGAGAGATTCCGCGGTTTCGTTCTTTTGTAGATAATTTTAGGTCGTGGAACAAGTCGGTATGCAAAGTCAGGCCAGCGACGATGCATCAGCCTACTTCCGCTCGAGTAAATACAACGTTAATTAACGCCGCGCGTCTGCTCGCACCTTCCCTTGCAAACCTACTGCTCGCGGACTTACGACACAGTAAACGGACGTAATTCAGATGATTGTCCTACGAATGAACAGGCGAACGAGCCCGAGCGGAGCGGAGCGTAGGCGGCAACTATGAAAACGGCGAATTCTCCTTACCCAGGCTTCGACTTTTAAATTAAATGCAGCCAATTCTGATTTCTTACTTAACTCAAACGACTTGCGTCTATCTTATAGTTCTTCCGTGTATTTCATTCGCTCATACTCTCCTTAAAAGGCTTTCCGTGATCGAATTCCCTGTTAATTAATTTCCTGTTATTACGTTACCATATGTTACATCCTTATTTTTCTATGTAGAACTCTGATTATTGTTGCATTAATAATTTTCATTAAATATTTATTGTTGAATTTCTAGTACGAACTATATTCAATAATCAGATTTAACCGACGAGTAGACCAATTTCAGTCTCGATCGTTTCACTGAATGTGACTCGCGTCTTCCACGGTCATAAAATGTGATTCCTAGAATCCGTTGGTAAATAACATTTTTAAAGCCGATGCCGGAGAGGTGTGTCTACCTCCCTTTCTCTACTTATTCATGAGTATTTGACTTATTCAAGAAGCGAGGGTCCGAGAAGACCTGAATTCTAGCAGCGTCGGTCATACATCCCTCGGTCGATGTGAGCGTAATACGAATCCAAAGGTTAAACAGACCGTGCATTTCAAATTTTCTCATCGACGCGACGCTTCCCGAATATTTCGCAATAACGCTTTCAAAATTGCTTCCGACGCAACGTACAGTAAAAAGCTAAACGTTGATTACGTTCTTCTAAATAAAGTTTCAATTTCTCTTTTAAAACTACCCGTGTGAGAAACTTTGAAACAGTTTAAAAAAAGTTTTATGTACCTCGATAGAACTGACAATCAGTCACATATCGTTTTATCAAGCTGGCTTCAAAAAGTTCATCTTCCGATATAATGCTGTTCATGTTTGAAAGGACTGTCGCCTTTGATCGGCCATCGACGCCTTCCGTCCTGTGTTTTTGTCCAGTCTTGCTGTCCGATCAAAGGGAACAACAAAGAAATGTTAACCCTTCAGGTTCAATGGCCTAAATCAATTTCAATCGTTTCTGCTTCGATCTGTCCTTTAAATTTCTATTGTTCTTTATCAAAAGAACAAAGCTTCATCTTTATTCATTTTCTACAAGATTACTCAATATCTACGTAAACATTTGCAGACAAAAATATGTATAAATGGTTACAAATTTAGTATTAAAATACAAGTGTAAGCAATACGTGTAATTTCAAATTATCTGACGAGACTCTGATACTTAAATAAGAAAGTAGATCGTTTTTCAAGTGATCGTAGCTCGAAAGGATTTTCACTTCAATAGGAAGACTATGTAACTACTATGAATTCGAGAATGCATCGCGAACATTGATAATATCCCCTGGGTGTCAGCTGCCGGGAGATGGGCGCATGAAAACGTTCAGCACAGGGCATTAAACAAACGGGCGCACATAGTAGCTAAAATCAACAACAAGCGGTCAGACACTGTCGAGCGGTGCTTAATTCGATTTCTCAAACGCAATGACTACTTTTTCACCCGACCTCTAGCTAATTAGCCAATTCGGAAAACATCGAACGTTGTTTAACATGCGCTTTGCGATCTTTACATACGCGCGGCTCTTTGATCTCATAATTTCTCGATACATTTTCACGGTATTTGCGAACACGAAGGGAACTCCATACATCATCTGATACCCGCGTAGCGAAAATTCGTACGGTAATTACCCAGTCCGCGGTCTCGTTAATCATTAATTTTAAACGATTCATTCGTTATCATTGTACTGTTATTGAGAGATAAATATTACGTTGTCCGATCGACGCGACAGGAGGATTGTTTTGGATAAAAGTTTAGACAATGAGAATGGATTCATTTTTCGTGAAAAATTTATTCCGCGGAAACTGCGCCTCGTCGACTAATTTTATTTCCTACTGAAAAACAATTACGCGATATTAATATTGCTAATTAATAATATTTAGAGAGAGTTTGAACGAAGGATACGTCAATAAAATAGATCACCTCACGCGACACCGGCATTGATCACGCAGTAGCGAAGTTTGGGATAGAAAAATGGCAACAACTGTGACGACCCCTTTTTTCCGTGCAGGCCATTGCCTCCGTTCGCAGTCACCTTATCACTGACTTTCTTCGAAGAAGAGCGTTCGCAACCCCCTTTTGTGTATACACCCTCACAGGGTACGTCGCGCTCCTGGATGGCGGGACACCGATATAACTCGAAGCCAGAGCAGCCCTCCTTCAAAAAGACGAATGCCAAGCCGTAGACTGGTCTTTTGCTCGGATTAACGGGCTTCTTTTCTCCCCTTTCCTCCTTTTTCTTCCGGTTAGAGACTCGCGACCGACGTGTTTCACTCGCACTGTCTCGGGGCATTGCTCGTAAACAAAGCCAGGATAAATTGACATCTCCCCATCCAGTCCTATTTACCAGCCCACTCGCTAGCTTTCTCCCTTTGCCGCCCGGTTCGTTTCCCGATCTACCCGTCGCCCGTCAGTCTCGCCTCTCCCTTCATGGCATTTTCACGGGGGTTACGAGTCTGGATAATCCGAGCGAGTCTGATGTGTTCGAACATCGAAACCTACTTTGATTTCCGCCCGCGTCATTAGCGAAATATTGTACGATATTATTCACTATCACTTCCTAAAAAATAATATTCGGTCCGGTATAATAATGGCCAAAATACAAAATAATTTTTTAAATGTATCATTTGTTATTTCAATAATTATGTCACAATTGTTGGTTTCGAAGAATCGTATTTAAATTCTGCTTTTTCACGGTTGCTTTGATTTAGTTGTTGTTTAAACTACTACGTGTAGGATTCGACTTCTTAAAACGGAGCAGTCGCAATTGAAAGTTCGTCGAAAGTCGTTCGGTGAAAAGAGTTGCCGTTCAAATGCGTATTCCAGATACGACTGCAAGGAGTACGAAGGGGTGGCGTTTAGGAGACTCCTTGGCGGGAACTTAAAAAAAAGATGAACGACAGAAATGCATTCCCTTTGTTACACTTGGCATTCTCGGTACACTTCTTTTTAGCGAGGGAGCTACTTGCGAAGAGCTTATTTAAAGGAGCGAGATAGCGAGGCACAATGAAGGATAACGCATTGTCCACCGACGGGGTAGTTAAAACTTGTCTCATAATTACTCTCATTTAGCACCATCCACCTTCGTCGCCTCCTCTTCTTCGCCGCTGTCGAGCGGCGACTTAGCGACGCTACTGTCAGTCACGTTATTTATTCCACCTCGTGTTACGTTACAATTAAATTCTACCCGTATGCATAATTTTCATCACTCACTGATTCCGTGAAAATATTCGTTGGATATTCGATGCGAATAATTGGAGAAATAAATATTTGTAACAATTTTATTAGAAATTCTAGTAAAATTGAATTTCGATTTGTCTAACTTCAAGATGAACATATCGCTTGATCATTTTCATCGAATAACAAATTTACATGTTCTCTTTATGACATCAATAACCGAAGTGCTCTTTTCAATTCGTTTGGACATGCCTCAGATAATAGTTTGAATTTTTATGAAATAGTTGCGTTGAGTATTGTTCATGATTGAATTCGTCAGGAATTCGACGGCATTCCTTCTTCAATGAGAATGTCATGAATTAAAAAATAAAGTGAGCCGTCCGAATGCCGCGCGGACAGATTAAGCCACAGTCGTGGGTGAATTACTCGTAAAATGAAACTCCCCGGCGGGTATCGGGGAAACGGGGGCAAATAAAGTTTAGCAGCTAGCCAATTTGACGGTGGTACGACGTTTATTCCGAAACTATTAAAGCTGAAGTTCAAACCAACTGGCGTGCACAGCTGGTTATTGGACAGATGGCGGTATAATAATATGCGCGCGGAAATTGCTGCAAATACTGGCAGCACCGCGTCCGCAAATCGTTAATTAATTTCCGAGAATGCTAATTGAAAGTACCATATAAATAGGCGGTCATTGGAAGGCGCAGGAGAAGGAGGAAGTCTGCGTTCAATTAACAATTAGTCGATCAACCGATTCATAATTGGCGGTGACGCGCTGGCGACTAACGTCGCCGATAAATTTTCCATTCCGGAGCGGAACGGGTAGTAACGGTTCCGATTTATTTCGACTTGAACCACCGTAAATTTTTTCCCCTTCGGTTCTTTTCATTTTCTCGGTTCGAACCGTCTGATTTAGATCGTCCTAGATCAACGGCGACGTAGGCTCATCTCAATTTAGTAAGTGCGCCATTGTCACCTTATCAGGTTCACGCTGCGGACCCAATTTTATCGACGACAAAGTAACAATTTACTCCTGCTGGCAATGTTCCTGGTACCGTGGTAGACTTCCCGATGACCAGGTCAGCTAGTAAACGCTTCCGTTATCAAGCTAGGTTTACGTGCCGTAAGTTAAATGGTCAATCCCTTGGAAATTCGCCTTTCACAGCGTCCAGATCGTGAACCACATTATACGTACCTAGCACAGATTAATATTGATCGTTCTTGTGGTCTACTCTCTATATGAAATTTAAAAAAATTTAAACTTACTGTTGTTTTTGCATATCAAGTAAGATATCAAAAATCCATGTGCTTCATTTCTTATTGTAATAAAATTTCAAGTACGTACTTATGATTAATGTACATATAAGATATTTTGATTCATTCGTTTAGAAAATTCCACTTAATTATTAAACAAGTCTACAGATATACGATCGCGTTCGAATGAATTTATGTGATAAACGAGGGTGAAATTTTCTGATGAATCGAAGAACAAAGCAAATCATGTAGCTAATAGCTACCACCTATATTTTGTAATACAACCCGAGAGATCGCTGGTGGGTAAAGCCTAGCTACGGTAATTTAAATTTCGTTTAAATTAAGGGTTGCGTGACGTGGCCAACATCCTTTCACGTTGTCCTCACGTTCCGTTCATGATTTCTAGTTACTTCACATCAGAAGTGGTAAAATTTCCTACCGCGCGGTTTTGATACTTATATACAGAGTACGTATGTATATGCGTGCGGATATGTAATACAGGGATATAGGAGTAAGGCCCGAGGCGTTGCGAAATAGAAAATTGGCCCATCCATTTCTCGTAACACTTTTCCTGCCAAGCGGAATTGCTCGAACCGCATTGAATAAATGCATGTACATACATGCATAAAAGGCGCGTCGCGTTTTAACCACGACATCCTTAGAACACGTTTTCTTCAGTTGCTATTGATAGATAGAAGCTATTATGAGTTTTCATGGATTTAACGAGTCTCGCCACTGGCGTAATTATAATCATATTTTCATATTAAATGTAAAATAGAAAATTAGACTAAATATAAAATATGTAATTGTTGTATTAAAGCAAATATCGAATTCTAAAATGATTTAATTATTTTGGCAAAATTCATATCTCATTTCAAAGCCAGTTGCCCATTAATTTGATAAAAATGAACGAACTATGACGATTGAGTTCCACATGTTTCTCATGTGGAAAGAAACAGAGGCACCCATACGTTCGCTTTCATTTGAACGCTGATTAGGCAATATTTCCTGGCTCGTTAGACGGATACAAAATATCAGCCCTTCCGAGTTAGGAGATTAATGAGTTCGTTCCCACCGCAGTCGGTCCCTTTTATTAAGGTATTTGTGATAGATCGGTGCGTCACGATAACTTTCCCGGTCATTTGCGAGGTCTCGTTATTTGGGTGGTGACTCGCGTTACAAGTTTATCGGTCTTTATTCATTAATCACTGGACGGAATATTGTCAGATCGATGACACTTGAGAGGCAGTGGAATGTCGATTATCCGGGCAAGTTGACCGACACTCGGACAGTAGCATCGATGACGATAATAATCGTATCCCTTAGATCATTCCGGCGCCGATTGTTCTTATACGTCGAGCACTAGAATTTCTCATTACGGTATGCGAGCGTTCAGGAATCAGGGTCTCAACGTCCAGGTAATCGATGTCCGAATAGCCAGCGTGCCATCGCGTATACTCGGAGACGGTGCGATGCATGAGAATTATGTCAATTCCGAAATCGCTCGTGCCCCATTTTTCGGCAAATATCTATTGTCGTTCGACGAGACGGCTGGTTAATACCCACTTTTGCTACTTGATCGTCTCAGAATGTTTCGTCCCTTTCGACGATTCAATGAACGTCCTTGTCTAATGTTCGCACATCACGTGCGTACATGTGTACATAGATATATATATGTACGTCGAATTTGCGTTTATCTGCAATTCCTTAAATGAGGTTGGAGGAACGGAAAAGATGGGAATATAAAAACCTCGTTTCATTCGTGACTCAATGAAATTCATCATTTAGATCTTGCTGTGATCAGTATATATGGATGAACTGTTGCAATATAATACTGTTAACAGAGGACAGGTCAGAATTCATTGTTACTCTGCGAGAAGAATAATCAGCGTATTTTCAAACGTAATCGTCAATGCATATGGCACTCGGAATCATTTCGAGCACAAGCGCTTTGAAGAGTACGAACCGTGCGTTAATTGCATGAGTATTACTAAATAATAATGATACCTCACCGCGTTTAACTGGCTTCGTTTATGGTAAATTGCACGGGACTTGAAAATTTTCATCCTAAACAATTGTTCGTATCATTACAATTGATATATTAATCAATGGGCAGCATAATTAATACACAAGTAGATCAAAGCATATGGACTAGCAATTTAATTATGTTAACCTGTTTTATGAAGTAATGCTTGAAATTAGTTAAGTACTATCTAATATATTAACACAGTATAAAAAAGAATAGTAGGCTTATGATGAACGAACTAATTAATCGATTAGTCCTGAAGTATTTGAAATACAAAAAAATTGTATACGACCTTTTTTACAGGTACCTACAACTTTTGTTTGAAGCACTTTTCGAAATTTTTAATTAAGTATACTTGCTTTCTGATTGATTGCATTATTGATTGATTCTGTGGTGTTGTTTGGAATATTGATTTTAAGCCAATGAGTTAGAGAAGTGAGTTCTCATTGAATTTCCTTCATAAAAGAAAGCTCAGAGGAATGAAAATATCTCGAAAATAGTAAAATTGCTGATCATATTTACGGTAGTATTACATACTCCAGTAGTGTACAATCGGGTTTTTGATAGATTGCACAAGGTAATCGCGGTCGATATCCATTAGAAAATGTAGTACATCGTCGATGATGGATTCCGCGGAATGATCAAGGTCCGATGCCGGCTCAGGTCGGCCCGGACCGAGTAAATGCATATTTAATATGCCCGCGTCGATCGGATGCCCGGCCGAATAATTATTTTCCGCGCGGCGTTGCTGACTGACATTTACCCAGCCGAATTATGGTTATTTGCGGCGGCCGCGTGGCACATAGACGGACGGACCCGATGAAATGTAACGATCGGCTGAAAATTAGGTGATTTTAAACGCGTCGAAACGAAGCCGCGTTTGACGTACTGCATGCACAACGAATTGTCAGTCAGTATCAAAGGACGTAATTCGAAACCAAAATCAACAATTCCGCGGTCCTATCGACGCGTATTAAACGTTGTCGCGTCACGTCTCGTCGCGACTGTTATAACTGCAAACTATACATATATATATATAATATATATATATATATATATATATATACTGAAGTTTTAACGAACGAGCACAGGCATATCGAACGCGAAACGGAAGGAAGTTGCGAGAGAGGAAACGGAAATTCGTCCATTCATGTGTACAGTTAGTCTACGTGCAACTATTAAGCTGAAGAAGTTAAAAGCTATTATCGACCAATACGTTATCAACACGAAAGTACAATCGGTCGATCGGAAAACTGATCGTCCTAGGCCGTATGGTAGTACTTCTGCTAATTCCTGGATCTCTCTCTCTCTCTCCCTCTCTCTGTCTCTCTCTCTCTCTCTCCCTCTCTCTCTCTCTCTCTCTCTCTTTCGTGCCTTTTATCGTTCTTCTTTTCTCAACCATTTTCGTTCATTCATTGCAGTTCCCACTTTTATACATGCAGTGACATTCGTCTACACAGCTTAACCAACACAAGAAGGGCCACTGGAAGTTCGGGTCTTCGTTGACTCAAGTTGGGCATTCACAGTCAGCCACGAATTTAACTTCGGCCTTTTTTAACCTTCTACGGGTAAAGCAATTTGTAGGATCAAATCAGCGCGTTACTGTTCCTGTTTGAGGCTTTTAAACAATTCAGATAGTAACTTTTTATTATTGTCCAATAGCATATAATAATAATGATTTTCTCGATTTCTTTTATCTGATTTAATTGACAAAACCAATATACATTTTTTTATTTTATTAACATATTTTCCACTACTTAAATTGTTTTCGATTAAAATCATTAATACATATAATTCACATATTTTAATACTATAGTTTGGATATATACGTATTTCTAATAGTTAATCAACCGAACGAGCAAATTAAGTGCAAACAGCTAAAGAATCCAGTAAAATCGGTTTTTCGTTTCCTTATAATCGGAAAAGTTGTACGCCCAGCAAATTTTACGGTGAATTTATTACACGATCGATTTCAGCGAGCGAACAGTTGAAGAACTCGTTCGCGAGAGTTTTTCAGTTTTGATAAATTTCCGGATTTCTCTCTGCGATTTCCAGCTCCGTCGAGTGCTTCTTTCTATGTCGGAATAAACCGCGTCGAAAATTGCATAATCAGAGATTTCGTCGAACGTCTAGATCAAGTTCCCGTAAATAACTGGCTATTGAAACGATCGAACGGAGACGGTGTATTCCTTTTTAATACGGTCATTAAAGCGTTTAGTGGCTGCGCCGCCGGGGCGGAACGGTCATTGCGAAGGGGAATAAATTGGAAACGAGCCGCCGCGTTTTATATCGGTTCTGAACGAATTTCATGGCGTGCCCGGGACGTATCCTGCTCACGTAGAACGTATCGGAGGAAGCTTTATGCACGGTGTACGGTTCGATGAGAATCAAATAAAACGGAACGGTTTATGCTTAAGTGTAAAACAGCAGTTCTGCTCTTTCGGCGTGATTCGTTTCCTTAAACGCGGTCAGAATGAAATCGCCCCGCTGTTTAACCCCTTGTAGGATATTCAAATAACTGTTGGGAATCGTGTCCGATACTTCTTGCCGTGATTCTTAACGTTATAGTTAGATTCCTATCGGAAATAAAATATTTATTGTGTCACTACATAAAATAAAATATCGACAGCATTTTATTCTATCCATTAAATATAAGTTTACTTTTTTGTATTCTTAATTATCATGATCATTGAAAGTTCTGAAGTACTGACACGTATATTCATACATTTCTGTCAGTTAGTGGCTAATCTCTCAATTTAATCGCGTTGCGAGATATTCTCCTTCCACCGAAAGTTCCAATTTCCATAATGAATGCTGCTCCAGCTTCGTACCCCTATTGTTAAACTGTAACGTGTGCGCGTGCATGCGTTCTTTGTGTGCATTTACGGTTCAGACGCGTACCTCGGTTAAGGGAAAGGAGGCGAAATTGCTGGCAGAGAAAACGTCGCGACGCGACGTTTCCGTGCTTCGGTTCGTGTACTATCCTCGCAGAACGTTCCCTCTTCTTCCCGGAATTATGTACTGGCAGCGAGTGTAATTCGAATCGGAGACATTCTGAGATTTTGCTACTGGCTAGTGGAGTATTCCCGGTTCTATCAGGGGAACGAAAGTAAACTGTATCGATTCGTTAAATAATTCCTGGCTATCGGTACAATTAATTTCAAGACACCGAGAGTTCTCGTTTTGTCCTGCCCGTTCGAACGGAACGGAACGACAATTGGAATGCTTTTCTTAAGGGAGTAGAAAGAATTCCATGTTGTTCTTTTTTCTTCATCTCCTCGACGTTACCCCCTCTGTTTTCGCCGTCGTTTAAATAACGAAGAGAAAAGAATTCATTGTTCGATTCTATTAGAAGTATTGTAAAATTGTATAGTTCGTTTTTTAAAGGAATTCTCTGAAAGGCTGTAGCAAACAGAAAATGTGTTACTCAACATTTTCATTTGTTGTTGAATTCCATGAGAAATGTCTTATTCGTTTCACTGAAACCGATCGTTAATATCCTCCCTCGTTTCCTGGTAAACTTCTCTAAATGTTTGCAGCGCGATTGATTATCCTAAAATGAGAGTAACACTTTCAACGTACGTTGTCAGTCATCATCAGATCATCGCGATCATATCGCGACGAACGTAGATTTATCAGAGGTACCTCGGTAAGTCGTACGAGTGTTCAGCGTCCGATAATAGCCATATTGAATAGAATAGGCTCGCTCGGTTCTGGCGCGTGACGGTGAACAGCGCATCTCTTTGCCCTAATTGAATGATGGCCAGCGAATGATATTAACGCACGAAGATTGGCACCCGGACACATTGGAATGGTCATGGATCTCGTACGCGTGGTTCGGTGGCTTTCACAAACCGACCGCTCGTAATCCCACATCCGGATTTCTACGAAACCCGAGAGGGATTGTGTCGCACGCATTTGATGAAACCAGACAGAGGAAAAGAGAGACAGAGAGAGAGAGGGAGAGAGAGAGAGAGAATTATACGTTTAACTCGACGTAGAAGCGATCCGTCATTATGTACATCTCTTCAGTCGAATACCGACCAATGATAGATGCTCGTCTCTGTACGAAGACACTGCGCTTAGCCCTTGTCAGTGAACGTATTAAGCCAAGCGAACCCGGCGTGCGGACTTTGCATACATGATTTCAAACGTGAGCTATGACTTGCTCGTGTGTCTATTACTCGTTTGATAGATTGTCTATATCCGTTGCAAAATTCCTTGCATAGTTGGGCCCTCGTTAAGTATAATTAAAATTTAGAAATTTACAAATTCAACGAAGAGAGAAAATTAGTGAGGAGCATTAATTAAAAAGAAATTCTCTACTCAGGAAATATACATTTATTTGTTTTTCTTAATAGCAAAATTTATTTTTTAGCGACGTAATATTTTAGTTTATTATTAATTGACATGTGTNGATTCTCATTATAATCTCAAATATTCAATAACAATTCTTTTCATCTTTATAATATTCATTATCTATTTATGTACAATATTTTGTTATTTTATGAAATTCACTATTAACATGAAAGTCAAATTAAGTACCATCAAGTATGCGTTAATTGCAGCGTAACGTGAATCAGCTTCGGCGAATGAGAATCTAGAGCATGTACTCGTACATCGTTCGATCATCACAATATTCGAGCAAATGAGGCGCGCGGTCCTTGAACAAATCCCATCGGTCTATGCCTTCGGTTTACCGCGAGATTAGTATCCGAGCTTTGTGCGTATACGCGAACGTCCGTGCGCGGATCGTTTGCGAACAGTTTAATAAGATCGGTGAAACGCGTGTTTCCGTACAGTACACGATACAAATTCCGACTAGCACGTACGAGATTAGAACTGATCCGTCTACAGTCCGACTTAATGGCACGTGTGATTACGGGAGTATCCTGTCGGCTGATAGCTACTACTACGAACGGACAGTTGCTCGCACCTCTCGCACCGACGTGCTCGATAATTGTGACCGGTAGTTTCGATGATCGGCGCCAATTATCGCGTGTACGCGCGCGTGCTATCCTGCATCAGCAGCGAAGGGAACGAAATCGAGATTCGAGGGTGTAACTACACGGTCTACAACGTTGTCCCGATATAAAAAAAAAATTGTTGCAAAGTAAACGCTTTCACGTTGTAACGCGTGTGTGATGCGTGTGCAGCCACTCTGCTACACACAGCGAATCGGTTGGGCAATCTGCTTGATGTTCGCGTAGATGCGTTTTCGCGTTGGCCAGCGAATCGACACGATCCCCGCCCAAGCTCTCGACGGGGAAAAAACCGAACGGCTGAGCGTCCCGAAATCAACAGCCCAGCTGGAATCAACGTACCGATGGCTGACCGTTGCATCGCGTTGTTGATGATGAGTCAGGAGGTCTCGACGGGGACAGTCGTTCTTGATAGCCAAACAATTACACGAAACGCGTTTTAGTTTCGCTGGACTGTGGGTTTTCGACATTCGCCACGCTACGGCTTGTTACCATTGTCGATGAGAAAAACGAATCCCCCTTTTTTCTCCGATTTTGTGTTTAATCTTCACCTCCTGAGGTAACGCGTTATTCTCGCTGCAAAACTTGATGGAACTCGAAGTAACTTTTACGAGAAATTAATAGATTCATACAGTGATTGCAATGATTTTTGATCATAATTTAATATACGTCAACGGATGCATGAACGGTACTTGACCGGTTCCGCATTAATATTGATTTTAATAACGTGACGATCGTCTGCATGCAAATGAGCGTATGCGAGGTGTTCGGTTTCACAGATGCGTAAGGTGCGAATACTAATCTGTACGCTATTGCGGCCATCGGCGATTAGGGCGGTGAACATCGTACAAATATCATTAACATGGATCGTGACGCACAGGAAGTCGTCGATGTGTCGTAAGTTAGTCCAAGCTCTATTGTCTGATGTATGGAAATTCTCCAAAATTATTACCTGCTATTCTACGTCACAGCGACACCGTGGAATTCGTCATACAATGGGTTAGCCGAATTCCATCTTTTACGGCGACAATCGTTACATAGACGGTTTCACTGGGAGAGAGAACGTTCAACGCTTCCGCTCTAGCGTTACTATCTTACGCGTAGATTAACGTATGACCGGAATGCATCTCTGAATGCATTCTATTCTACGTATTTACCGGGTATTCGTGGCCAACATATAACATCGTGGTATATGGTCAGATCGTGTCCTCGATATTGCCATTTATGCTTGAAATGTTAGCAAGATGACAGAGAGGGTGCACGACAGCGAATAGATGCGTTCCTCTGCATGCGTCGTTCACCCTACTAACACGCTCCTTCAATTTTTTTGCATCTCTGCATTTATGGGTTGAAATTTCTCTTAAACTTTATTAAATGCTAATAACGTCCTCATTCCATTTTTATCCTAAGTGTGAATCTCTTATATTTGAATGATAATATATTGTCAGGGATTTTCAAAACGGATTTTCTATAAGGTTCACTCGTATATGTATACAGGCTTTACGCAATCTTGTGAGTTGCATTAAATGTTCTTACTCGAATTCTTTCTTCTCGCTTCGTTACACTTTCTTATCTCGTGTGATGTAAAGGATGCTTGCTCATCGCAATCGCGGGAATGATGAAATCGTTGTTTCCGAGGTTCACTATTTTTAAATCCTGTTCCGACATATCCATGCTCACTCTCTGTGGAATGCGTGTTCAGAATTTTTGAGAGAACTAGACAGGGGTGACTAAAAAGATAGATAGAGGGAGAGACAGAAAGGGAGAAGCGTGGAGAAATTTTTTCGTTGTACTTGTGACTCTTGTCTTGCGCTCTCGCGTGGAAATTTCGTTCCATCCCTTCCGGCTATGCAGTCGACTACGATTGCGAAATGCGTATATGTACATATGTGTATACGTACATACATATGTGTACATTCCTTCTCATAAGCTATCGAACAAATAACATGTAAAAACAGTTGAATCGAATTACATTTATAATATTGATTATATTATACCTATTGATTTTATTCAAGTAAATATATGCATGAATTTATTCTGGACTTTGCATCGGTTTAATAAAATTTCTTAAAACACTGTTCTACTTGATGGAACACAGTAAAAAAGAATTTTCATAGCAATAATCATTCGAATCACGTTACTTGAGATTACGCGTGTTAAACGAGAAAAATTCTAGTACAGCATAATTTCCTATAACGCTGATTCGTATTGGGAATTAACACATTTACCATGACCTCTTGTGGCGAGCATTAGAACTAGACGAAGCCATGCGCAGAACGATCAAAAACTGCAAAAACTGAACT
>NW_017176916.1:0-889 GCF_001652005.2 Ceratina calcarata | reverse complement strand
TCACGATACCAAACGCGTTTGAGTAAATTCTATAACGTAGAACTGACACGTCCATAAATTCTGTTTCACGATGCGTTTATAAAATATTTAATACAATCGTAATATCAATGTAAGATTTATATAATAACAGAATTTTTTTTTTTGAAAGAAATAAGTATCCATATCAGAATCTCATTAATTTAATTATCCCCCATTCACCATTATCAATGGCTTGCCTACTCGTTAAGCTTCAATAATTCTCGTTTAAGCAGAAATATCCTCTGAACTAATCGTAATCGTATCTATTGTGCGTTCGCTCCGGCAAAGATCAAAGTGCGAATTACACGTAGCCTGGTTATATCTCGGGCGATGGTTTCATAACGGCTGGGAAACTGGAGTAATAATAATATCGCGCGGAGCGAGGAGGCTGCGGATGAAGGGTGGAAATCAGTGGAAAAGGAAATGAGAAAGTCTCGTCGAAACGCATCCGGCGCTTCGTCGTACCGTTCGGCCTCTGCGAAAAAGAGTATTTAACAAACTGCAGTTCATAACTGGAGCCACCTGTATTTGGCGTGCCGTGTGCTGCCGTAATTAATCACAGTCGAATAATAAACGTCCAGTCGGCTGACGCCGGGCCGCGTCGCGTCGACGAGGAAGCGAATAAAATCTCGGACCCGGTGGCGATCCCGAATCAACTGGATACGACCGACGCGACGATTCCCTGTGATTGGCGTCGACAAAAAAGTCTAATCAAACGTCGCTCGGGTTCTAGCAAAATTGCGAGAATTAAAAAGGCTACTGAGGTCTGTCCAAGTAAATCCTTGTTGGGGAAAAAGGTAATTACATCACTGACGATGCCAGCTTTTACTATTGCAGATAATGTTTTATTAGTAGCTGATATAATGAAATA
>NW_017176915.1:0-890 GCF_001652005.2 Ceratina calcarata | reverse complement strand
TTTCGTCCGATTTTCCGTTTTCGCTCGTCGGGCTCGTTTGAGTTCGGTGATCGGTGTCTTTTCGATTCTTTTCCGTCTTCTCGTTCATTTTGTTCGTTTGTTAGTGTTTTGTTGTTATTGTTTATTGTTTTTCGTTTTCTTTGACTTTTTGTTTCGCTTTTCGTTTTCTTTTCGTTTTCAGGGAGTCTGTGTTTTTCGGTTTGTTCGTGTCTCTTTTCCGTTCGTGCCGTTTGTTTATTGTCGTTCGTTGTTTTTATTCATTGCTTTTTATTTCCTTTCGATTCTGTTTTGTCTCTCTGGTCAGATTCATTCCGGTTTGGGGATCAGTGTTTTTTGGCTCGTCCGTGTCTTTTTCCTGCGGGTTTCCTTCGTTTGTCGGCGTTATTGTTATTGTTTGTCTGTCTCTCTGTTTTGGTTTTTTCCGTTCCGTGCTTTGTGTTTGTCCCTTTTCAGGGGTGCTTGTCTTTGATTCGTTCATGTTTCGCGGTCGGTTGGTTCGGTTAGTTTAGTTTTCCGTTCCCTGTTTTGTCTGATCTTTTCTGTTTTACCGATGCATGGTTTCCTTCCTTGTTATCTTGCTTCGCTTGTCTCGGTTTACTTTCCTACCGGCATGTTTCCTTTCGTTTGTGTATCCTACCTTTTCCGCTTTTAGTCCGTCTGGTCATCGGTATTTCGTCTTCCTCGTTTGTTTGTTCGCTTTATCTTTGGCTCGCCGTTGTGCTCTTTTCCTGTTTCTCGTCGCGCGCGTCGTTTGTATGTTTCTGTTGTCGTTACTTTAACTCTCTTTGTTATTTGCATTTTGATTTTTGTTTCCCTTTCTTATTCTAGTCCCGCTGCTGCCTTCGAGGGGGGCCTCTGGCCGTCTGTTCGCGTGAGGTGGGTTTTTATTG
>NW_017176914.1:0-891 GCF_001652005.2 Ceratina calcarata | reverse complement strand
ATTTTGCAGCAATACCGAGCAGAGAGATCCTCGACTCATCGGACTCTGATGGAGTTGTTGTGGGCCTGAACGACTCCACAACAATTGAAGAGGTGTCGTCGCAATCAAATGCAGGCGATTCGGTTGACGTCGATGGAGACGCGTTCATCCTGTCGACAGACCTAGAAAAATTCGCAGGACTTGAGGTGGAGATCTCGGAGGAGGTGGACGCGCGCACAGAACAGGCCCTGTTAGGGTCCTTGTCTACGCCGACAAAATCGACTGAATGTGCCGTCGACGGCTTCTCCCATGGACGGGAGAAGGCTAAGAACAATAACGCAGCTTCAAAGGGTGGTCCACTGGCTCAGTCTGACAGTGATCGAACGATGAAGGAGATATGCAACGACCTGTCGGAGTCAACATTGAGAATCTCGTTGCCCATCGAAGACCCGGCACCTATGAAAATTCTGCCTCTTAATAAGCCGCTGATAAGAAAAGAGCATCATAAAGGGAGTCATTCTAGAAACAAGGGAGACAGGTGAGACTTGTTTGATTTCACTTTATTAAGTTAATTCAAAAGACTGTCGCCGCGGATCATTGCTGATTTAGGAATTTCTTATTTAGAAGACAGTCGGGCAGCTCGCCCAATGTGATCTTTTATCTCTTACAAAGAGGGGGTTCTATTTGATTCNAGAAGTAACTGACTGAGAAGAAACACAGGTTCTCTTGGTGGATGGATCATAAGAGGAAACACTGAAATGCGGCGGCGAAGTGATGATTTAAAATGACATGGACCCGGACCTGCGGTCATCAAACGATGCGTCTCCTCACATACACGGCCAATGTTTGAAGAAGTCGTTCTCCTGAACAGTAGTATTAAGCTATTAGATTAATTATAGTGTCCTTCGAAGT
>NW_017176913.1:0-890 GCF_001652005.2 Ceratina calcarata | reverse complement strand
ATCTCAAAAGAGAGCTTTTGAAATTCTCGCCTAAAATTATTATTATTTAATCGTTTCTCCTCGATATAATTAGTTAACTTAACAACCAGTATAGAAAAAGTCAAGAATTTGTTTGAAAGTATTAAACTACTAATAATAATTTTAAGCAAAAATTTCAGGCTTTTTTTAACACCTTTTAAATCTCAATCGACAATTGGAGTATTTTAATTCGCACTTCTTCTCTTAATTAAATCATTTTAATTCTGAATTAGTCAAATCCGAATAAGAAGATCTAAAATACCGGTGCAGCTGTTTTATTCTCTCATTAATAATCAATAAAAAGATAATTCATAATTAATTCGAAATCAGTGACCAATTTTTAATGACAAGCCGAAACAAACGTGATTACGCTTGGTGTGACGTAAGAATTAGCATAAAATGTAACTGAGGCAAAATAAAAATCCGGATGATTAACCGTGGTCGACGCGATTTGCATAAGGAAATGTTGTTGAACAATTTATGAGTATATCCTTCAGGCCTGCGGTATTTTCTGTCAATCACTTAACTTACTGCAATTTGCACCAAGTGCAAGTCGTTGCACTTGATCCCGGATAACCGCGCGAGTTTGTATTAACTATTAGACGTCTACGTACAAGTACAGGTGGTTCAAGTATTTTTACATCTGACAGTAAGAGTGGCTCATTAATATTCAATTAAAGGCACAGGTTTAATCAGTCTTTATCGATTATCGTCAGCGTATCAAGAATTATTACGTACTTTGCATAGAACGCTTATAAAGCATTACGTTTTTACATCTTACTCAAGATTTATGAACATGTTCCGCACATTGTTATTTACACAGAAACAATAAAGATAATTTCATCGAAAAGTGTATGAATACAATTGCCTCG
>NW_017176912.1:0-890 GCF_001652005.2 Ceratina calcarata | reverse complement strand
TTTATTTTCGATGAGTCTATCGAAAAAAGCTGTGAAATTTATGGGCAAAAGTCTTGCCTGAGCGAGACGCGGTAATCACCACACACGCTCAGCGCAATCCGTAACAGTCATTTTATCTTGTATCATAACGCTTCGTGGCTGCTGGACATTATACATCTGAAACACGTAATTACAGCCTGGTCGAGTATAATTTTTATTGCATATCAAGGAGTGTTACGTGACGTTTTTACATATTTCATAGTGAAATATCAATTAAGATTTTGATTACTTGAAGTAATCATACTTTTTAGATTACATATTATGGAACTATTTTCTTGGAAATTCCCCTCTAAAAAGACAAAAAAGGTACTATTAGTTTTAAAAGAAACTTTAACCTTAATATTCATAAGATAAGTAATATTTCATACAGCGTCCTTTGAATGTCGAGAATTTTCAATCGGTTGCCGTACATTTTAAATTAAGAAATCTCGTTACTCCACGTTATGAAAATAGGCTTAGCGCATATTTAATGCTCACGTTGCACCAATTTTCACAATCATAATTCAACGCGCTCTAACAATAAGTTAATCAGAAGATATCAAATAGTTCACTGGAAATAACGTTTTTGCATTAACTTTAATTATGACCCCCTTAGAAAATATAGATTGTAAAAAATGTATCTTTTTTTTTTTACTATGAAGTTAAAAATGAAACGTAAAAATATAAACGTAACCGATAATAAAAGTGCATATATGCATATATGTACACAACATACACGCGATGTGTAATCTGAGACAATGGATATTGTTATCCGAATAAGTAATCTGTTTTCAACCGACCGAGGTAATGAAATTCAACAATTGCATCCTATACAAGAAATTCCAAGTATAACTCATTAACGCCCACACACC
>NW_017176911.1:0-890 GCF_001652005.2 Ceratina calcarata | reverse complement strand
CATTTTTCTAAAGTACATAAACTTTTGGGATTGACTGTATATAGCCAATACATCCTTAAATCGGTATCCGTCATTATAATTGCTCTACAACTCAACTGTAAAACAGTCGTTTTTTTTTATTATTCACACGCCTTATGAAACAAACGACATTTAATATTGTTTAAAGAACGGTGTTTTTTGAAAATTATAAAAAGGTTCACGAACAAGTGTTCTCTGCTTTATAAGATTAAATTTATAATAGAGCGTTAGAAATTTCGAATTGTTCGAGTGTATAAGAAACGTCGCACCGTTTGATGAGTGAACGCGAGCCGTAAGAGAAGAAAAAATAACAACAAGAATTCGCATTCGAATTCTCGGAACAGGTGTTCTCGCTCTACGCACAATGTGTAATCGAAAGATTTTCTTTCTTTCTCGTACTTACCTTCCCGCACCCGCACTAATTTTCATTTGCAGGGAACGAGATACGAACAAGAGGGGTCATATCGTACCAGCGGATTACGATCCGGGTCGTTTTCGTTATATTGTTTCTTTTTACAGAGAGACAGACGATAGACGAGCAGCCTTCGCAACCAAACGAACAGCTCAATTTTGTATTTGATATTGGAGATATCGCCGGCAGTGTCGGCGGTTTAATAAACATTATACAAATAAAAGGATCTTTATTTACTTTACCCAGCTTCCCCCTTTTTCCGGTACCAGCAGCAGAATTTTGTTAGGCTAAATCTCTTAACAAGCAAATATTGTCTTGAACGGTTCTGTTCAATTGTACGAGAAAAAAAAATAACCTGACCGTTGTACCTCATTCAATAATAACGTAAAAAGTATCAATTCTCGTAACATTAAACGTAATACACGTACAATAATTCAAAGTTCTCTCTCTCTCTCTCTCT
>NW_017176910.1:0-890 GCF_001652005.2 Ceratina calcarata | reverse complement strand
TAACAACGATAAATGGTGTTAAAAAGACTAACGGTTTGACAACAATACAAATCAAAATATTCGAAATAGAAAAGAAAGTAGATGTTTACATCATGGATAGAGACAGCTTTCAATATGATTTTTTGATTAGGTTAGACTTGATAAAAGAATTTAAGCTAATTCAGAATGAAGACTTAAGTATTTCACAAGGAAAACTGGAGGCTGTAGAAAAAGGAGAGTTTAGAAATAAAGTCAGCATGCAAGAAAGTACGGATTCTCCGGAAATAGAAATTAATCATGCAGTTGATGAAAAGGATATGGCAGAAAAGATAAACCATCTAGACAACCAAAGAAAGAAGAAGATGGGCAGACTGTTTGAGAAGTTTGAGAAAATTTTTGCCAAAGATAGATTTGATGTGGGTGTAGTTGAGGGTTACGAAGCGCAAGTGGACTTGCTAAGTGGGAAGTACTGCAGCAAGAGAGAGAGATGCACGTTGCAAGATAAGAAAGAGATAAAGGAGCAGACTTCCAGATTGTTGCAAGAAGGGCTTATAGAAGAGTCATATAGTCCTTATTCGGCGCCAGTGACTCTACAATATAAAAAGACAGAAGGAAAAAAATCCAGATTCTGCTGTGATTATAGAGACTTAAATAAAAATGTGGTTCAGCAAGCACAACCTTTTCCATATATGGATGATCTGATAGTGCAAACGCGGGGTTGCAATACTTTTTCTTCAGTAGACATAAATTCGGCGTTTTGGTCGATCCCTTTACGGACGCAAGATAGGGAAAAGACAGCTTTTGTGACGCATAATGGGCATTTTCAATGGAAACGTTTACCGTTTGGGTTAAAGACAGTGTTGTGGTAATAACAAATTACGGTTCCCACATCTGCTCCTAACAATTCGAAT
>NW_017176909.1:0-890 GCF_001652005.2 Ceratina calcarata | reverse complement strand
GTATATTCCTCGTTCGGTTCCAGTCTCCAGTCGTCTTGATTGGTTTATATAAGAACCTAAAGTATGGCATACAATGTTTATTGTTTCGTAATCAGTAGGATATTAACGAGTAGTAATTGTTCGGCGTTCCGTTCGGTGATCTTTCCTCGTTTGATTCGTCCGTTCGGGTTTCTGTCGCCTTGAGTCTCTACGATCCGCTTCGTCCGTTATTCCCTTTGTTTCGGGGTTACGGCGATGGTTGACGTTTGATGTTGTTTCTCGTTGAACCGTCCTTCTTTCAGCTTTGATCTGTAACAATGAAATCTCCACAAGTTATTTACACGTTAGTACGTTTTCGAAGCTCGTCCGGTAAGTTTTCCCTGTAAATAGTCAGTCGTAAGCATGGATGTGATCTTCTCGTTTGTTCAGCTCGATCGAGCTGTCAGAATATGTAAACAGGTATTTGAGGTTATGTTCCTCACGTTGGTTTTGGCCTTTAGCCTTTAACCTCACACTTGAACGTTACGATTTTCTAGTTGGATCCTTTGTCAGTGATCTAACAGTTATTATACACCTTTGACGTCTGAATTTTTCTTCTGGTGTGTTTCGATCTCGCGAAAATTCACAGAGGTTCACCGCGGTCTTGTTTTGTTTTGATTTTGATTTTGGTTCTATGGTTATCGCGCGATCTCGATACTATGCGTCGGCTACTATGGCTTCTCGCGCCGTCTATACTTCGTGACGCGAAACGCGTTGAATCGTTTCTCACGTTCTCGAGTTTGATAGGGATTTACGAGCAATATGAAAATTCATTTACTTTCCTAATCGGTTCACTGTGCAATTCGTGTCATTATCAATTTCACACCGACCGGGGAAGAAATGCAGACGTTGCTCTGTAAAATCGAGGCGAG
>NW_017176908.1:0-890 GCF_001652005.2 Ceratina calcarata | reverse complement strand
TAATGATAATAATTTTAAGCGAAAATATCAGAAATCAGAAGGTGTCTTTTGTTACCTTCGGTAGAAATAGAATTAATACTCCTGCTCGTTCTATTAGATTTTTATACATAATAGGTTCTTTAACCCACGAAATAAATAAATAATTGATAAAGAGCTCACCGGGATGGATACCAAGCGCGACGCAGGTATTATCGAAGTCCTTTTGAAGCTGTTGAATGGCAAGGCTGAGTACAGGCTCGATCTGTTCCCTGGTGAGATCGCCGACGCATTCGCCAGCTTCCATGTCTTCGACGAATCCAGTACCGACGCTACCCAGGTCCACGGGTCTGAGGTTATACTTCCTTTGGAAGCTGGTATCCCTCAGCACTTCTCTCAGCAACTGGTGATCGCTCTTCTGCCCGTCCTTGAACAGTTCCTCCTCCTTCCGCAGAGGATTCCTGACCTCGTCCTGTATTCTATCGAGTTTCAGAACATTTGTTCTCGCACCCTTGAACAGCAAGCTCCTCAACGGGGATCCGTTTTCAAGATCCACGGGGTTCGGAGAAGAAGCGCTCGAACACGGCGACGACGAGGAAGAAGAAGAAGAAGAGGAGGAGGAGGAGGAGGAAGAGCAGGAGGAGGAGGACGACGAATTGCTGCTGGACCGAGGTTCCTCCTTGAAGAGGATCTCCTTCAGCAATGGGTGACCCTGCACCACGGTATCCTCTTTCTTCGCGAAGAAGTCCGCGTCAAGGCTGTTGTAAATGTCCTCCTCCGTTCTCGGCGGCGTGCACGGGACCGTGCAGTCGGTCGAGTCCTCTCTGTACCCCAGACTCTCGGCCAAGAGCCTGAAACCGGGGTTCGCAATGGCCACGTGTTACACGGCAGCTTAATATCGCGTTTTCATGCAT
>NW_017176907.1:0-891 GCF_001652005.2 Ceratina calcarata | reverse complement strand
GTTCTGGTTGCGCGGCGATTCAGTCTGGCTCATACGTTCAGTTCGAGTTGTTGAAGTCAATTACGGAGAGATGCAGAATCTAGACGAGTTCTTTTCCTTGGTATGTATTATTTCACTTTTTTGTTTTATATTTTATAGTATAATTTTATTGCGTACATATATTTTGGGACATCCTGTATATTTGAAGTAATTTTTGTTAGTTTTGGTTTGGATAAAAGTTCTTTGAGGGTTTTTAAAAGTTTTTGTCTTTTGTTTCTTTTGTCTGTTTCCAGTTGTCGTTACTGTTCTGTTTCTAATTTGTGAACAGTTTTTGTTTTCTTCTTGTCTAGTCTGTCTATTTTATTATCATTATTATTATTATTATTTATTAACTGTATATATATATATACTTGGGAGGGTGACTCTGTGCCAGTTGATCATATGTGTTGTGTTTCTCTTTTTTCCAGGCTGCTGTAAGTTCCAGCTGTGGGACGCGTCTTGGATTATTAGAGGAAGTTCGGGCGGTCATTGTTCCCGAAGGGTTTCCCGATCGAGGTCTCGATTTCGATGAATGTGGAGAGTTACGATCTCGTCTCCGACATGCTAATGCCCGGTTATCCGCCCGGGTGCCGTGCATGGAACGACGTACCGGCCGTCGTCGTGGTCAACCCTTCCGGGATCGACCCCTGATTTTTTACTATCGGCATGGGGGATTGGTGGTCGAGGGGGCGAGTCCGATGTTAATCTGTTGGCTGCGTCTTCGTATTTTAACTGAGGACCGGCTGTGTAGTACGGCTGTAGTGGTACAGCTAGAGTTGCTACTGACCATCGACCCAAGGTGTCGTATACCTGATGCCGGTCAGCAGGCCGGTGACATTGTTCCGGTGCGGGCGCCTGGTCAGCGTTTCTTTG
>NW_017176906.1:33904-34689 GCF_001652005.2 Ceratina calcarata | reverse complement strand
ACATGATTCCTTACACAAATCGATTAAGTATTTAATATTTCTAAAATATTTTGAGACGTTTCAAAAAACCTGGTCCGTCCCTCCCGGAATTACCATAAATAATAAAACTGGAAACGACTGCCCAAAAGTCTGGCAGAGATCGTTTTTGTGTTTCATAGCTAGAGATATTAAGTGAGATGAGACAGTCATTAGGATAATTTAATAAACCTCCGTGTCAGCGCCATTGCGCCGGTCGTCAATTACTTATACAATTTATTCTATCAAGCAAAATTGCAGTAATCCCTGAGCAAAACTGCAGATTCTCGTTAAAAACACTATTTAACACGTAACGTGACAGTAAAAAGCTTTATTTTATTATTTAAGTATATATGAAATATGAAAATAGTTGGACTTACGAGGACTTTTGGGCAATGCTCGAATGCATGTCTGTTTGCCTTCGGTGGAGACGGTTTTATGTATAAACTGACTTAGATTGGATAACACGAGGTTCATGGAGGGCCCCGGTGCAGACTTTGTAGTTCGTACGCCAGGTTGCAGCATTCCGAGTCGCTCCAACGGTGATTCACCACTCTTTCGGGGTTCGGGCCTGTGAAGGGAGCCTCGGAGACCTGAGACAGGTTTATTTATCAAATTTTATTTGACCACAATTGTAAAGGGATTCGATTTTTTATTTGATTACCCAGACTCTCAAGTGTATTTAATTAACAATTTTATTTCACAAGTCCCAGTTGTTGAAAAATGTTGCAAAAATTCAAGGACATACTTCTGTACGAGTAGTACATATG
>NW_017176906.1:33117-33811 GCF_001652005.2 Ceratina calcarata | reverse complement strand
AGAATATAGTAGAGTAGAATAGAATGTAATATGGTATAGTATAATAGAATATAATATGGCAGAGTATAATATAATATAGTGTAGTAGAGTATAATATAATATAATATAATAAATATAATAAATAAATATAGAGTATCATATAATATGGTAGAGTACAATAGAATATAATATAGTAGAGTAGAATAAAATGTAATATGGTATAGTATAATGTAATATAGTAGAGTACAATAGAATAGAATATGGTAAAGTATAATATCATATAGTAGAGTACAGTAGAATATAATATGCTATAGAATAATTTAGTAGTAGATTATAATATAATATAGCAGAATGTACTATAATATAGTAGAGTATAATATAATAATGTAGTAGAGTATAATGAAAATAAATGTATAATACATAGCATACAACATAATATAATGTAAAATCGAACCAAATAGTTTGTGTCGTCTCAGGATAAAGCAAAGAGACAGCAGATCAATAAAGATAGAATAGTCGTAGCTTAAGACTGTTTTGTTCCTTCCTTGCAGGAAACGTTTTTCCATAATTAGTCTTCTTAGTTAGTCTGAAATCTTATATAATTTTTTATCTCTGACCAATATCTCCCAGCATGGAAACAATAAACGCATCTTACTTAATATGATACAAAATTTAAATTTAATATAAATAATTAATATATGTTTAATAATAATTA
>NW_017176906.1:28039-32768 GCF_001652005.2 Ceratina calcarata | reverse complement strand
GGAAGGGAAGAACTGTGGCACGTTCGTGAACTGCGTCGCAGGATACGCTCACATCTTCCACTGTCCAGAAGGATTGGCCTTCAACAACCAGACTTACCGATGCGACTGGCCGGACCAAGTTCCTGACTGCAACCCCGAGAGTAAGACAGCTACGTCCGCCATCCGCAAAGCCGCGTTTAATTATTACATAGTAAAAGTTCTTATTTCTGCGCACATCAGTATCTCTATTCACTACGTATTATGTATTAAACGAAAGAGGAAACAGGTAATAGGTAGAAATTGTGAAATTGACTCTGTCGCTTATTCTGTTCTAGTTTTTTTGGGGTTTCATTGTCCAGAAGACCCAACCGGAAGGAAGGGCGAGATTCGGATTCACCGTGACAAAAACAACTGCCAGAACTACTTCGTTTGTTTCAACGGGCAGCCGCGATTGCAGAAATGCCCCAAAGGCGAGGCGTTCGACGAGCTCACGCAGAGCTGCGAAAACCGTATGGACGTTATAGGATGGTAAACAGATTTTCTATTAAAATTAAATCAATAATTAGTTAGACACATTGATTTTATGTATTTGTAGAGAAATTGTAGAGAGTTTAGAAAATTCAAAATTCCTNCTTTTTCAATTTATTATCGTAGATATAATCTGTGTAAATATTTTTTTATTCGAGCTCGCGGAGCTTCTTGGATGTTGGGGCCTGGGACTGTAGCCCCACTTTAATCCGCCCCTGGAAATCATTCGCTCGCAGTCACGCGTGAATACAAAATAACATTTCTCTTTTACAGTAATAAATACCTTAACATCTAATTACGGCAAGCGAGGAGTAATTCGAACGCAATGCGTTACGTCGATGATCCAGATTAATTACGAATCCATTGGAATTTCTGTCAATCGATCTCACGTACGGAAGCCCGTGGATTAGACTCGAAACACACTAATCGTTAGATATATAGAATCGCATTTGTGTGTGTGATGTACGCTAGACTAAATTGAGTAAACTGTGAATGTGTATCTAATGTGGTTTGAGTCTAATACACGAGGCCAGAAGGTAATGATTAATGGAAAACGCAACGTTGATCGATCCTATCGTATACTGTTATCTATTAAAGATTAATTAAATCCAGAACTAAATGGTTTTTGAATGTATGAATAGCTAAAATCCAGTCAGATAAATTTCTGCGGTTTATCTGTGTGTAGAGACTTCTATTTGTATCAGAATCAACCAAAAGTTCCTGCAATTTTTTGTTGTTTCAGTTTATAAAAAATTATTTCGTTTGAAAATATATTCGACTATTAATGGAAGTGACTATTCTTACATATGTATTTAAATTCTTTAACGAAAATGAATTTTGCATTGTATTTGAGGAATACAGGGTTGTTCTGAGAGAGATGAACCAGGCAAGTCATTTCGTACACTTCACGCATGACCAATTCATTTCCCCCTATTCTAATAGGCTCTCACCACCTCGCGCAGTAGTCACTGTTACTCGGCGGACTATAATACGCTTATACTACTTAACGCATCCCTACCTATTCTCCTGCTCAGGGCCGTATCGCGTTGGCTATCTTGACTCTCTTTCATGACATAACACAATTGGCTATCCTAACTCTCTTTCATACATGAAACGTTCATAGCCACATTCTCGTCTTTTATGAAAAACGATTGAATATGGCTGTAAGTGTTACGTTTTAATTTTACGAAATTGTAAACAAAATCAGTTGTTCAATTTTTGGTAAGTACAAAAATTTCTTTATATTGTCATAATAAATAAAATTAATTTATTACAGATGTTTATCTAATTTTCAAAAATCAAGCTTTAATAATACTTTACTATAATCCTGATCTAAAATGATGTTTCAAGGTTTTTATTAGGTGATCAATCTGTCCGATATGAATGAGAATAAATAGATTTGTTAATCGAGCAGTTTTTTCATAGCTACTCGTAACAATGTATTATAATTAGACAACGGATTTGATGGGCTTATAGAAAAATTGTATCGACAGTGATTGTAAAGAATGTTAATAAATATATAGAATATTAAAAGATGACTTATTACAATATTTANATGTACTCCTGTACGAGTAGTACACATGAGATTTTTTTCAAATTTTTATATTGCAAATTGAAGTAGGAAAAAATTCGTAAATAATGAAAATCAATTTCCACCCTGACTCTCAAGTATATTTAATTAACAATTTTATTTCGCACGTTGCAGTTGATGAAAAATTCTAGAAAAATTCAGGAATGTACTCCTGTACGAGTAGTACACATGAGATTTTTTTCAAATTTTTATATTGCAAATTGAAGTAGGAAAAAATTCATAAATAATGACTATCAATTCTCAACTGAATTTAATTAACACTATGATTGTCCAATTTGAAGTCGATGAAAAATTGTGCAAAAATTCAGTGATATACTGTGTGTCACGTATCTAACTCTTTATCAATGAAGAAACAGCTGAGTCAGGAGTGAGGGTGAAAAGCTATGGCGGTGAAATAGCTCTCTACTTCTAGAGTCTATAAGGTGAAAAGTCAACTCGTACATTTCACGTGGAATAAAACTCTTTATATATAAAGTCCATTGTTGTTTGACTACGAAGTCCTATAAAAATGTACCCGACAGGTGCCTGCGAAATTGCTTTGTGCGATGACTCGTGAACGAGAGGGCGTTAGTTGAAAAGGCATAGCCAGTGAGTTACTCACGTTCGAACAGAAGGAAAGTAGCGATTGATCCGTATATTTGCTGTAGAGGGGTGACGTGTGATTCGCCTGTTGACTTTGATTTCCCGGATGTGCACTCTGCACGTTCCCTGCAATTTCCACATAGCCTTTGCTGCTCGCTAGACTGCCTCCTCTCGTACCTATATCTACAAACAACACTGTTAAGTGTAACGTCGGCTACGAAAAAAAAAAGAAAAACGAAAAGAAGAGAAGCGGTGAAAAATGGAGGTAAAAGAACGAAAGCATCGGTGGATCGACGTTGAATACAGCAAGGGGATATATCATTCGTTTTCAATCAGATTTCAATTTACACTCTCACGGATTGGCTGCGAAGGCAGTGACTAAAAACCGTTCCGGAACTGGGAGACCGTGATTTACCATTCTGACAAGTACAAATGCAAGGAATGAGAGCCAATGGATGAGAGGGAGGAACTCTTTCCTACTTCCGAGATGAGGTCGAACATCTCCGTCCCGAAGTTTAGAATGAATTGATCGAGAGGAAAATTGATTACATTTGTATNCTATGACGACGTTCATACATATATGAAGACAGAGACGGAGGATGAAGTGAAATGAAGAGAGCGGTGGACTGTTCGATAGGATAGAGAGGACACCTTGTGTACTCGCCATCGAGTGAGTAGATCGTCGAGCAGCCCTATCGTGAACGAAGTGTGGCCAGGGATTCTTCCACCATCTTGGCCGCTTCGAGTCCCGACGGTCGAGCTTCGCCGCGTTGCAGCTGCAAGTACTACTGAGGTTCGTCTGTTTAGAGTTCCACCTGATGCGGAACCGTGGCAGTTTCTGGCTCCTGATCACCTTCGACACTTCCGAGCGGACCTCTCCGTTTAGGAAACAGTACAATACCGCCACGAAGAAACCCTGATAAGAGATTCCCAATCATCGCCCATATCCATTAATTATATTGCAACAATTATTATTAAATATGTCAGTCGTTGAATGAGACATTATATCGATTATTAAATGAAATATTGTAATAAGCAGTGTTTGAGGTATTCTATGAATCACTATATCATATATTAAATTCCACATCTTAATTAAGTTCAATATTTGGATAGACATGAGAAATAATGGAGTGAAAGATTGATCGTGAATCCAATATTGAATTTAATTCAACACATAATCACTTATCTACAACCCTGGTACAATACAAACATCGAAATATCGACAAAAGGTGAGAAGATAGAATCGATAGAAGAGATGCAATCGTAGATGTACCTGAAACGAAGCGAATAGTTGATCGCCAAAGAGCCAGACGACTTCGACGTTCTCGTTTATACCAATACTATAGGAGATGCTCAAGAGCAGAGCGTAGTGCACCCCGAACAGCGGAACCAAGACCAAAGTGCTCTTCGCCCACCTCCTACAAAGTGATACCACAAGTTTTTGACGCGTACAAAGCAACTCCATATCAAAGGGGATTCAAAGTTGGAAACGCGCCTGAATACTACGGTTTCTAAGAACCGTCTTAGGAAATTGGACTGGATAAACTGTCTTAGTTACATGCGACCTTTGTGCGAGATCACTGGGGAAACTTACTTGTATCTCTGGGTCTCCTCGGAAACTGTTGACTTCAGCTTCAGCAAGAGCACCCTCACTATGTTTACGAACAACACGAAGCTGATCTGTGAATAAAACGCATACATACGTGCCAATGAAAAACGTGTATGCATTGAAGAATGGTACAGGAGTTTTCCAATATTTATTTTCGAAGAGCAAACGTTCGATGGATTTGCTGTGTTCGGTTTTTTCCTAGTTAAATGGGTAACCATTCTCCAGATGTTTCATCAAATAAATTGTGAAGTATTAATTGAAGTGAACTGTACGGAATATTGATTAAAAAATGAAATTGAATTGATGAATTGAGGGGTGGATTGAAGATTCACGAGGGACGGAATTAAAATGAATACGGGGCCCACTTAAGGGGCCTTATTAGTATGGCCGCCTAAAATTTAGGTCATTTTTTTGAATTTTCTTGTAGGCCTCCTTAAGGG
>NW_017176906.1:25735-28022 GCF_001652005.2 Ceratina calcarata | reverse complement strand
CCATCCGAGGCAGACGTAGCCGATGATGCTCGAGTTAACGTCTGTGAAGAGAGCGAGGAAGACCAGATTGTGCAAGTAGAGGCCTTCCATTAATATCCAGAAGTAGTTCGCGAGGATGAAGTACTGCCAGAAGCTGGTGAACACTTTGCATAGCCAGCTGCTCTCCCTCTCGTCGACCAACCAGTAGGTCTTGCCATTCTTAATGGTGACGTCCGTGGCCAGCGCGATCCCGGAGACGAACAGGACGTCTTTCATCAGAGCCATGAAGGCTCGTAGGATGAACGAGGCGAACAGATGCATGTGCAGCATGTTTCGCGGGCACCTCAATTTCCTGCGCCCAATTCGGGATAAACTTGAAGTAATCATCCGGGATTTCAAATGTTAGACACCGATATAAATCAAGTAAAAAATATTTGCTTTTTAATATCAAGCAAAATGATTAATAAATGATTTGTACAATGAAGTTTATAATTACTCGTACACATTTAATATGTTAATTTAATTTATTTAATTGAATTGTGATTGTTTTAATATTGGATTTAATTAATGTATTTGTTAGTTTTGGTAATAATATATAATGATAATAATAAATGATTTGAAAGAGGCTTGATCAATCTTGATATCTATGTTAGTGCTTATAGTTAGCCTGATTTCAAGCCTGATTCTCAATTGAGTTTAATTAACAATTTTATTTTGCATGTTGCAGTTGATGAAAAATTGTGCAAAAATTCAGGAATGTACTACTATACGAAGAGTATATGTGAGATTTTTTTCAAATTTTTATAGTGCAAATTGAAACAGGAAAAATTTCATAAATAATGACCATCAATTTTTATCCTGATTCTCAGCTGAGTTTATTTAGCAATTTTATTTTGCAAGTTGCGGTTGATGGAAAATTCTAAAAAAATTCAGGGTTGTGTTATAATACAATTAGGAGACATGCGAATTTTTCCAAATTTTTCTACCCACTATTTACATTAATCAATTTTCAACATTCACAGAATTTTGTGATATGAAACAATTTTTCCACTTTTCCAAATGATGCGATTTAAATAAAAATTCATGAAGTTAGACAAATTTCAAAAAATGCCAGATTTTCATTTCTGGTATTTTTTTTCTAAGATCCTAACGTGTCAAAAATTCTGAAAAATATAATATTAATAGAAATATATAATCATATCTGAACAGGCAATATTGAATCCAACAGTAGTATAAAAATAATTATTAGCATAAATTTTATACAAGTATTAAAACTGTATTAACGATCATTTATTTGTAATATCAAAATGGTCTGATTATAGACATGGAAACGTAATGTATTATTGGTCTGCACTACTCGTATAATAAATTCCCTGTAGATAAAAATACGAGATAATAACTTGGCAGTCGAGTTTTATGTGAAACATGAATTACCCTCGGTGCGAGCCTTTTGAGAGGAGCTAGGCTTTCTGAAAAACATTTCCTCGTAATTCCCATCGATTCCCGGTTTTTCTTTTATTCCCACCGTAAAGCGTCTCCCCCCTCGGACCGAGCCCAGAGGGCGCTTCCGATACTTCGTCGCTGAAATACTTCGGTAATGCAATAAAAACGAAGCGGCATGATAAATTCCCGGCTGGTAATTCTTGAAATGTCAGAGGCCGCGTTTGTGTCGAGGTTTAGGAAAGCTTTGATCGACGTACCAAACAGACTCGCTCATTTTCATCGACGTTTACCTTAATGAGAGTGTCGTTGTTCTGGCCGCCGGGCACATCCATTAACAGAGTGACCAGCTCGTGCGTGTAACACTGGCTGTAGTTACTCCAAGCTCTGTTCGTGTCGTTATTCCACCATTCGCCACTCATGCACTGCCTCGACGCGTTCGCCTAAAAATTCGTACGACGGGATGATTTCCATGTGTCGATAAATTTCCTCGATGCTATTTTAATTTCGGACGATTTGATTATTGGGAATTGTGCGGGTTTTGAGGGAGGATGAACGTGGACAGAATGTGAAAAATGAAAATGATCAAATAATATAAGGCAAGAGATGAAAAGTGCAGTGTTTCAAGATTGTAAATCAATTGATAGACAATATGGATGTAAATAAGCTTTCTAAATCCTAATTTCTAAATTAACATTCATATTAATTTATTAATTATCTATAACATTAATGTTTAAATTATCATTATATACAAAAATATGTATAATAGTTAAATATCAGAAATATAAGTTCAATAATTATTAGATAGTTCAATTCAAGTCAAAGCTTTGACCCCTCATGGATATTGTAGAACTAATGTCTCTATTAC
>NW_017176906.1:23797-25090 GCF_001652005.2 Ceratina calcarata | reverse complement strand
AAATTCCACATCTTAATTAAGTTCAATATTTGGATAGACATGAGAAATAATGGAGTGAAAGATTGATCGTGAATCCAATATTGAATTTAATTCAACACATAATCACTTATCTACAACCCTGGTACAATACAAACATCGAAATATCGACAAAAGGTGAGAAGATAGAATCGATAGAAGAGATGCAATCGTAGATGTACCTGAAACGAAGCGAATAGTTGATCGCCAAAGAGCCAGACGACTTCGACGTTCTCGTTTATACCAATACTATAGGAGATGCTCAAGAGCAGAGCGTAGTGCACCCCGAACAGCGGAACCAAGACCAAAGTGCTCTTCGCCCACCTCCTACAAAGTGATACCACAAGTTTTTGACGCGTACAAAGCAACTCCATATCAAAGGGGATTCAAAGTTGGAAACGCGCCTGAATACTACGGTTTCTAAGAACCGTCTTAGGAAATTGGACTGGATAAACTGTCTTAGTTACATGCGACCTTTGTGCGAGATCACTGGGGAAACTTACTTGTATCTCTGGGTCTCCTCGGAAACTGTTGACTTCAGCTTCAGCAAGAGCACCCTCACTATGTTTACGAACAACACGAAGCTGATCTGTGAATAAAACGCATACATACGTGCCAATGAAAAACGTGTATGCATTGTACAGGAGTTTTCCAATATTTATTTTCGAAGAGCAAACGTTCGATGGATTTGCTGTGTTCGGTTTTTTCCTAGTTAAATGGGTAACCATTCTCCAGATGTTTCATCAAATAAATTGTGAAGTATTAATTGAAGTGAACTGTACGGAATATTGATTAAAAAATGAAATTGAATTGATGAATTGAGGGGTGGATTGAAGATTCACGAGGGACGGAATTAAAATGAATACGGGGCCCACTTAAGGGGCCTTATTAGTATGGCCGCCTAAAATTTAGGTCATTTTTTTGAATTTTCTTGTAGGCCTCCTTAAGGGCAGCAAAAAATGATCATTTTATGAGTGTAAATAAAAACTATGTTTTTATTAGAGCTCGCGAATGGATCTTTGGATGTTGAGGCCCTAGCTTTTCGTTTAATCCTCCTCTGGATGAATTGAATTCGTGGCTCACCAAAATTGACACAATGGTTGGGACTTTGATGAAGAGGAATAAATAGGGATTCTCATTGGTGGTCCAGCAGTATGTGTCTTCGTGGGTTATCCTCATGGCTATCCAACAGGAGACGAATATAGCAGGCAAACCTGAACACAGAAGCATAATCAACTCTGTTTAGTTTATTTAAGGATGTATTGGCTAATGCAGTCA
>NW_017176906.1:21782-23084 GCF_001652005.2 Ceratina calcarata | reverse complement strand
ATGTACTCCTGTACGAGTAGTACACATGAGATTTTTTTCAAATTTTTATAGTGCAAATTGAAACAGGAAAAATTTCATAAATAATGACCATCAATTTTTATCCTGATTCTCAGCTGAGTTTATTTAGCAATTTTATTTTGCAAGTTGCGGTTGATGGAAAATTCTAAAAAAATTCAGGGTTGTGTTATAATACAATTAGGAGACATGCGAATTTTTCCAAATTTTTCTACCCACTATTTACATTAATCAATTTTCAACATTCACAGAATTTTGTGATATGAAACAATTTTTCCACTTTTCCAAATGATGCGATTTAAATAAAAATTCATGAAGTTAGACAAATTTCAAAAAATGCCAGATTTTCATTTCTGGTATTTTTTTTCTAAGATCCTAACGTGTCAAAAATTCTGAAAAAATTCAAATGAATACTAATATACAATTTCTTTTACAAATGCTGAGAATCCGATGTATGACATTAGGATGAGAGTGAGAAGCATTCCCGAGGTGATACTTACTTGATCACAGCCAGAATAAAGAAAGCGACGAGGAGAGTGAAGAACGAAACGGTGTACCCAATTTTCGAGATGGTCTTTACTATCGGGAAGAATTTCTGCAAGAGAAATTGCCAATAATTAGGCAATTTTCGAGGTAATTAGAACGGTTGGGAGGAACGAGCCTCTCGATGAATTCGTCGATGCGGTTAATGTGGAAGGAACGCGTGACTCGATATTTGAACATTCGTCAAACGCGAAGTAGATGTAGTTTGTGGCCTTTGAGGTGGTTTATAGAGACTGGACTCTAGGGAACGTCGAATAGTTACATGAACAATCCTGGATCGTTCAATTTTAATCACTTCAAGTTTACCCAAATTATAATTCAAGTCTAATTACATTGGCGAATATTCTTTTGGAATATTGAAATGACATGATAATACAAATGGAAATATTATTATTGCCCATATGCATTACTTCTTTAATAAATTTTATGTATATAAATTGAAAACATCTAACTTCAGTAATGGAGAGTCAGAAAAGAGGGGAAATCGTTCCTGAGAGATTTCTTACCCCATCATTGCGTTTATACAGGGTGTCCAAAAACTAGTGTAAGATATTGAAATGGGAGGTTCCTGACAAATTTTTAACAATATTTTTCTTAGCGAGAAAGTTGAGGCATGGTTGAGGAGTTATTAACAAAAAGCCTCGACCAATCAGAGCGCTCGGTTGGCGCGAGCTACGAATCGGGAGCGTTGGTTCGAATCTGGACGTCCGACTTTTGACGCGTGAACCGCTCCACTCAATACGA
>NW_017176906.1:20202-21198 GCF_001652005.2 Ceratina calcarata | reverse complement strand
TCACGTTAATTAAGGATGTATGTATATTATGTATAAGATGTAATGACTTTTAATAGGCTTGCAAAATTTCTAATATTTTGTACAGTGTTTTGTTAATGTAATATCTCTATATTGTTGTACATGTAATATGTAATGTAAGTGTAATATTATGTACTAATATGTATTGTATAATATGTATATTAATTAATATACATTAATAAGTATATCAATACATATGTCTATTAATCAATATGTATTAATATGTAGTATTGTATTATTTGTATTGTTTTTGTTGATTTTGATGTTGTGGTGATGTTGGTGGTGGTGGTGGTGGTGATGATGAAAATTGAACTTTAACAAGAATGGATGATATAAAACTGTAAGAAATTACTTGAACATTGAATCCGGCGATGTAAGGTGGACAAGGCAGGATGGCCAGATCCCCAGGTGCGGTTGATGGCCAGCACAATATCTCGTCCCAAAATTCCGGGCACCAGCCTGTGTTCAAGTCGTTCTCGTTAGTTCTTGCGCCGAGGGATATACTATATGNACATTCATATTATAGTCATATCCATATTACAAGCTGGTCTTATAATATAATTTCTTACAAAAAAGTAATGTGGAGTATTAGAGGGTATCCAAGTATCAAGAGACTAACGACTTTATTATAAAGAAAAATGAAATTTGCTCCCACGAGTCCCTTTAAATCACTCGGTTACTCAGAATGCCATAAGTTTCCCCGAAAAGGGGAAAATCGTCAGTCCATTTAGGTCTCGTATTATGGTCCATTCACAATGACCCTAACGACTCGTACGTAAGAAAAAACAATTTTATGTATATCCATCGAGGGACAAAATCGAGAGGCGCCTTCGATGTAAGATACAATGTCGTAATGGAAAGTTTATAGCGAATTTCTTCCAGGAGAAGTCACCTGCGACCCTTACGCGTATATAGGAAATCACCCATTCTCTGTTCACATAACAATTTTATACTCTCTTTTCTCTACCATTTGATAGC
>NW_017176906.1:15600-19637 GCF_001652005.2 Ceratina calcarata | reverse complement strand
ATATTACATCATGTGTACCGTATAATAATTACAGAGTCTAAGTTTCAAAATGGCAACTGTTAACAGGGTTTGAAGGGATCGTATGCCGAATCGTAGGTATACAGAACTGGACGCAGCAGAACAGAATTAAGGTGTTAAACTCCCCGTAACGGTTTCTCGATTTAATCGTCAAGTCGTTCGAACTTCTAACTTCCCAGACCCTGTTTACTATAGTTTCCCTTAATTAATTCGCTACGCAGTATTCGCGCGCGTTCGTTAGGATCTCTCCAGTTCAACTCTTCCAACAGTTCAGAAAATAAATACATAGGAAGCAAGTTGAGTGCTCTGATAAAAGATTTTTTATCGACGACAAGAACACTTAATAAGCAAAGAAAGAGGAAAAAAAAATTTATCTTGAATGATTTATACGTTTTATTAAAGTTTCTATATACAGGGGTCCCAGAAAAAGTGTTAGAGACGAAAAGCTGTATTTCTATGTGTGGTTTTGAATAGCACTTTTCTTTGGCTAAATGCTAAATGAGGCATGGTTTTTAAATTATTAACGAAAAACACTGACCAATAACAGCACGCGCTGGACGCGCTTAGCCAATGCCGAGCGTCACGACAACACTCTAGCGGCTCGTTTCAATAAATCAGTAACTTAATCTAACCTATGGGACCCAAGCGTCGTTTCAATAAATCAATAACCTAATCTAATCTACTCCCTCAACAACCTTAAATACACAAGAAATCAGGAAAGCAATACACATACACTGATTTACACGTTTCATTAATATTTTTATTTTAAATCGATTCCAGGATTTGATTAACGAGTAAAAAGTGTTTAATCAATGATAAGAAGATTACATAAGCAAGAAAACAGGAACACAATACACAAAGAATGATTTGCACGTTTGTATTAAAGTTTTTATAATACAATGGTGTCTTCGTTAACCAGGGTAATCCATTCTAGGATTTGATAAACGAATGCTTAAGAGGATTACAGTCGTTAATCAAAACCGTCGCTATCCAAAGTGTGTGGCTGTTGTCTGTTCGACTAACAATCATACAGGGTGCACCAGAAAAGCTGTTAGAGCCGATAAGGAGTGATTCTGGAGGTGTTTTTGAACAATAATTTCGTTTGCCAAAATGCAAACTGAGGCATGGTTTTTAAATTATTAACGAAAAACACTGACCAATGAGAGCACGTGCTGGCCGCGCTTAGCCAATGCCGAGCGTCACGATCCCAGCCAACACTCTAGCGACTGAGTGCGGGCCCTACGCTGCGTGATCTCATTGTATACCCTATAGTATACCCTACATATATGACACCATGTATACGATACGTTTATATGTTGTATCATGAGTAATAAAAAAACGTAATTTGACCGAAGCGTCTGTCATTAACACTGGAACTACAAGACCAGCCGAAATTACTAGCTTTGAATAGAATAGAGAAGTCCACACTTACATAAAAAGAAGGTCAACAGTTCTCTAATATTAACCATCCAATTTCTTTTTTATAGTCACTTGTTGTTAATCAAGTGTGTCGTTGCATGGGTCCGTCGTTAACCGAGGTACCACTGTACTTTTATTTCAGATTTTATAGAAGCTGTTTGATGGAAGATGATACTAACCACTTGATGAAATTGTCCCATTGTCGCACTGGCTAGCCTTTATCTTCCGGGCGTGATCCTGAATGTTCAGACTGATTGGCTTACTGAAGTCGATGTCTTCCTAAAAGAATAAAATACCTTCTCGTGAAATANCTGTATTATAGTTTCAAGCATATTTTAATATCTACAATTATATTGGAACAGAAGATTTAACAAAATGTAAAATTGCGTGAAAGGAATTTCAAATGTGCCTCAACAATAATCAACACATTGCAGAATTTTGTGAATAAATCTTCTAAGAGAATTCTATTTCAATTCCGTTTGAAAATATCTAAATAATACTAAACGGTTCACGTGTACCGACGATTTACAGGGTTTACGCATTAATTTCGAAAATAAACCGGCCCACCTAATCCCCGGCAGGCTAATCCTATTCTCTCTTCGAATTATTATCAGGCAGTTCTATAATAGCGAAACTGTACACGAGGCCAAGCGTACCGGAAGCGACTCAAATAAATCCAAGGATCAATTCTTCGCAGTGGCGCCACATCGATCGTTGCGAAACCGAGTATGTAATGTTCGCGTTAAATAAAGTCCGCAGCTATTTAACCCGGAAATGGAATTAGTAACTGGGCCACTGATTTTCGTGAGCATACCGAATGTTTGAATTTAATCGTGGATGGAAAATTCCGCCGTTTGATCGGAACGTTGAATGCGAATTTCGAAATTTCCTCTTCGACAAGTAAAACACGTGTATGAAAACAGATGCGAGCTGCAAATTTCGAATGGAAATTGTAAACTACTATCGTTTTAATTATTCCAACAAGAGGTTCGCTCATTCACGTTACTCCTTTGTACCTAATTAACCAATTATGGAATTTCGAACCGAGTATAGTAAATACAAGTGCATAATGTGTGATCGTATGGAATCTGCTTTTCTTAATTAAAAATTTCTCAAAAATTTCGATGTTATCACAATTCCCAATAAATGAAATTACGATCGAATTCCAACAGAAGCATAACAAATGTAATCGAATGAATCAGTCGACGGACTACACATTGGCTAAACGATAACTGAGTTTATAGTTACGACGCTCAAGTTTCCGCGTAGGCGTTATTAAATTGAAATGATATCTGGGGATCAATGAGGGAGTTTATTCGATATCACACGAGGGAGCTCTGTGTTTCTCCTGTTCCTAGAGAAATATTTGGCACGACTATCACGGTTATTTCCCAACCAAATGGAAAACCGTCCTCTTTTTCCTTCGGTGAATAGCCCGAGGGCACGGCTACGAAAGCACCGAGATTCCATCGCCATACAGCTTGCACGCGCATATCTCAGTTGTAAACTAGCCTGCAATCGATTTTAACGAGGATCCCACCGACATTTTACAACTTTCTATTTGTCACGTTCCGCAGTTTTATTTTTTTTCCATACTTGTTCACTTTCCTTTCAATGGAGATTCTGAAAAACGCGAGGCAGGCAAAGCGACGCAAAGCAAATTTGCAAAAAAAAAGTGATATGGAAACGATCGCTGATAGTCGACCAATTAAACCGTGCAATGTAATATTTAATATACTAACTAAAAGTTCTCGACGAACTTTTTTCTATAAACACCGGTCGGCTGTAGTTTCACATAGTTCCCCTCGGGAACGTTTCGAATAGCAAAGCAAGGCACGGAATATCTACAACCCAACCTAACATAACCTACAGTCCCGTGGGTACGTGATTTCGTTATAACTGCGACAAGAGAAACCGCCCTCGGGTTTTCGAAATCGAGAGACTCCGCAAGTTTCGTTTCAAATAAAAGGCCGCCCTTTATATGAAGAATTACTGAGTACACGTTGGAATTTGGTATCTGGCAACGGTTTGTTTTATTGCTGAAAGGAATAGTGATAAATGCTCGCTAATGGACAATCGGGTTGTCTCGAGTAGTTCTCATGAAATGAACAGGAATTAAAGTTTCATTCCCGCAGAGGCGGATCCGACGGGAAACGAGGATAACACCTATCGGATTTTCTATCTCTCATCATCGATCAAAACTCTCCCGGTACAAGGGAATTTCTCGACAAAAAATCGGTCTGGGGGTACAATAGAAAATATAGGATCGCTGTTACGCAGTGATTTTATAGCAAAACATGGTATATGTGATTTTCAATCATAACATGTTTTGTAGGATTTTATTGGATGAATGAAGATGTTTTTGGAGCACTGCTAACGAACTAAGTTAGGTGTTAGCTTTGACTATACACCAATACCTCACTTTGTGTCGTGGTTACGTTCCAAAAAAACACGACGCAAATTGAAACGACGCAAAGTGAATTAAGATTTTCTATAGCAAACCATGTAAAGATCGAAGATAGGTTCCAGGGTTACGAAAATACTACTTTTTAAAAAGAAAATTGAACAAAATACATACATTACAACACACTACATAATTG
>NW_017176906.1:14015-15237 GCF_001652005.2 Ceratina calcarata | reverse complement strand
GTCTATACAATTACAAATAAATTAAGATGTCTCTTTAAATTCGTAATAGAATCAATAAGAATTACGTTAGACAGCACTCAATGTGGTATTATTTATAACTGAAGAATCCAAACAACGGACAGTAGGAATGACGATGCTTGTTTGACTACTGAGACCTCTCCAAGAATAGCTTATCAATTATATCTATGGAATTAGGATTGCTCGTAGATTAGATCTAGATTCCTCTGATAGTTCTTCGATAGATAATGGTAATTGAATCGTTCGAGTAATGCCAATCACGATTTTCCGTTTGAAACGAGAAATGCCGCGCCCCTGTTTTGTCTTTTCATTAACTTCCTATTAGCGAATGAGGGTGGATCCGCAATTACCTTTCGTCCCCATCAGCAATTCCTTATCTGTCCAACTTTTCTAACGTTCTTCTAACGCAATTTACTGCGACTCGTGAGACCACTTGAATACCTGTCGTCATAGTTCTGCAAACATATTATACAGAGTGTTTCAGAAAAAGTGTCACAAAGGGGAGATTCTGTATGTATTTCTGTACAATATTTTCCTTTGGCAAAATATAGAGTGAGGTATAGTCTTTGAATTATTAACGAAAAACGCTGACCAATGAGAACAGCATAGGCCAACTCTCAGCCACTAAAGCGTTGGCTCGGGTCGTGACGCTCGGCAGTGGCTGAGCGCGGGACCTACGCGCGCTCTCATTGGTCAGTGTTCTTCGTTGATAATTCAAAAACTATACCTCACTTTGAATTTTGCCAAAGGAAATTGTTTCTCAGAAAAATTTCCAGAATCATCCGTCTCCACGACACTTTTCCTGGTGTGAAAACTGGGATATCGAACCTTGGACTCTATCTGCTATGACTCTCTTTTACGACGAGCGAAGGCGGATTGATCGCGAAGCTTCGCTGCGCGTATAGAAAAAAACTGGTATCAGGAAAATGATACACGTGCTCGTACTTTAAATCTCATCCGTCTCTACTATCAATCGTCCTTAAAAAATATCGTGGGATGCGAAAAATTCAATCCGTGAACTATAAATCAAATGCTCAGAGTTTATTTCTCATTCCAGTGATAAATGTTATCTTGATGGTAAATAACGTGTGATCTTATGAGGGACAAGTTAAAATGAAGAAAATATAGGTTTGAGAATTTTTAAAATAATGATAGATCTCAGGTCATGTGTTTGTCGTTATAAAAAATCTTGTGGGCTTTAAAT
>NW_017176906.1:9248-10045 GCF_001652005.2 Ceratina calcarata | reverse complement strand
ATAATTCATTCTAAATAATTCTAATTTATTTTTAATAAAATCAGTAAATATTAAATAACTAATTCTCTGTAATAAATAATAAATAATTTGTTTTCTAATATAATAAATATTAAATAATCCATTCTTTGTATTATTTCTCTTAATTCTTTGTACTGCAATTACGACAAAAGGTCTGTTCATTATATTTAGACTGAAAACTCTGTGAAGTCACTCAGTGCCGTTTGCATATTTGTCTGCAACACAAGAACAATGATTCTGGGTACGGTTTGACAGGGAGCTCATAAAGGGCAGCCAGTAAATCCTCGTCCTGATAATAAAGCCTTCGGGTAAACGGCGATGAATCACGAATAAATCTTGTCTTATCCGTCGGATTTGCGAACAGTGGATTCCCGCGAAACCGCCATGGCCAGCACACTTCGGGGCTTCCTCGTCGCGTGATGCACGCCGTCGGGAATGAGGCCAAACCCCACGGATGCGAGCCAGACGGACTTTGCATTGTACCACGAAATCGATTGTCAAGCGTAATCGTTTGACATTTGTACATTTATCATTTATGTTTCGTGCGAACTTATGAATGATAAATTAAGGGGTCTTAACAGTGTGAAACTTTAAAGAAATCGAATTTCTTTGCATTTTTCGAAAGCTTATATCTTCAAAAATATTATACTACAATTTCAAGGTCGGATCTCGACTAGTTTTCGAGTGGCAGCCTTCTAATAGTATTAATATAATATAAGTAATAATGTAATAGTTAATACTTTAAACGCGTTTTTCTCAAAATGGTATTTTTCAAATTT
>NW_017176906.1:4341-5593 GCF_001652005.2 Ceratina calcarata | reverse complement strand
TCTCTATATTAAATTTAGTTATCAAGCACAGTTTAACTCTTTCTTTTGCAGTAACGTCTGACGTTTAATTACATTAGTAGGTAAAGCGAAAATGATCAAAGGAAATTTTTCTGTAGCGAAGAGGAAGCTGCTTTATGCGAATAATAAAATGCTCCATTTGCTCATCAGGAATAAATGTATTACTTCTACAAATTACTATAATATTAATACATACATATATTATTTTCTTTGTCCTACTGCTTTTGTCAGCTACAAATGTTAACAATTGTGTTCTGAACTCCATGGGGCCCCATTCGTTGTTCCAACGATTACACGGGGTGCCGCCACTCTTTTTAAAGTATTTCATATACCGCGCGTCTATCAACGCCACCTATGTTCTCGCGACGCTTTCGGTTGACGTTTAGTGCCTCCGTGTTGTTCTTCCTCGAGCAAGTTGAGAAAAAGTTGTGTGGTGTAAAATAAAACTGTGCGTGAAGAATCCTGTGCAATTTTTAAAGAAGACATATCCAGGACGAAAAGGATCAACCCATCTGAATTAGTATTCCATCGAGCAAGAGAGACGGTGAGTAGTAATTATGATACAAATAGAAACTGGAGCATTTCTTATATTTGTTATTTTTCGCTGGTGTCTCGTGTACCTCGCGACGGTGCATTAATTATTAGCAAAGGAAAATTCACCGCTGAGTGAGGATTGGTAAAGTTAAAAGGTTCGGTCCGCGGCGTTTCACGGTGTAATTGCGGTTAGATTAAAGTCCGCGGAGTGGCTGTCTGGAAATAAACTACGGGGCAAAGTAGCCCGTAGCGAAACGATATGAAGTTGTTTTGGGCAACTGTTCCGTAACGAGGGTCGTCAACGGCGCATGATACATTTTAAACGAGCCAGTCAGTGAGAAATCCAACTCAATTCCAGGAAAATTATTCCTCTAAGAGCTCTTCAAAGTTCAGTTGAGAATGTTAAAAAGAGAGAGAGAGAGAGAGAGGGAGAGGAAAAAGACTGTGTTCTACTTTGTCCTCGATTTTAACTTCCCGAAAGTTGACAAATTTTTGGGAGGAAGTACCCTGGAGAGTCACTAACAAAGTTTACCGAAGAACCTTTGAATTTGCGTTCGAGGCAGGTGTCACGAGGTTGAACTTTTAAATTGAACAGTTCAGATAAGTTAGACAAGAACGGTTACATAATTCTGTTTATTCTTCAATGAAATTATTCTAAATTGTTTCTACTTGTAAAGAGTACAGCTTTATCGATTGAATG
>NW_017176906.1:3003-3777 GCF_001652005.2 Ceratina calcarata | reverse complement strand
CAAACATGAGGTTCTATTTATGGTTCTGAATAAGTAAAATTAAAAACAGAAAGAAAATTGATAATAATGTTAAGAATGTCATTTCCTAATGGAAAAGTTCAACTGGAAGCTTAATAGGGTACAAGCGATTTATAAAACTTCATAACAGAGAAAAAGAGGAAAAGCGTGGACACTGCAATACGCTAGGTTCTGCGGTAGAAAATTCTCTGAGATGTCAGAGATACCGCCTTCAGGCGATTTAAACTTTCCTTAGAGTAGACAACTCGATTATTAGGGATAACAGTCCAATTTCTTTGGTACGATTAATCTGATGTACGAGCAAATGCTGTTAACAATAAATGAATTATAGCTGCAATTAAGTTTATCGTGATCGTAAATAAAACTGTCCTAAAACTCCGGTTCATTCTTTAGAGATGAAGCTTGAAGATTACACTGGTGGCTTTAGGAATCTATTATGTTAGCCATAAACAATCTAGGTGTCTCTTGGTTTCATACAAAAGCAAAACAAATTCACTTCTTTATTGCCAATACCTTCATGAATTTCATTACCAATGGGATTTTTATGTTGAATACAATATTGAGTACACCAATACCTCACTTTGCGTCGTGGTTACGTTCCAAAAAAACACGACGCAAATTGAAACGACGCAAAGTGAATTAAGATTTTCTATAGCAAACCATGTAAAGATCGAAGATAGGTTCCAGGGTTACGAAAATACTACTTTTTAAAAAGAAAATTGAACAAAGTACATACATTACAATACACTACGTAAT
>NW_017176906.1:1480-2319 GCF_001652005.2 Ceratina calcarata | reverse complement strand
ATAATTTTGTATAATAATTAATGTATGACTTTAAGACGTAATATTTAATAACTCTTAGAACAATTTAAGTTTTTCGTCACTGTTTTTATTTAAGGACTCGCCTTGAGGCCAGTAGCTTCCCTAAGAGGATTGCCTCAGTGATTGTTTTCTGGGAAAACTTTGGTCCATGGTTGTTATCCTCGGTACCGGAAATGAATATTCCTTTGTGACAAAGCCTATTTACTAACGATTCATATCGAAACAAGAAGATAGCCACTCGTGGCTGACCAGGAACCATCCGGTGCTCCTTCTATTTCTGGCTTTATTTCGCCCCGTTATTCCTACGTCGCAGAACGCTCGTTACAACAGTGTCCCGAATAAATGATTCACAAAGCGGAATAGAGAGACGCGTCTGTCCAAACAAGAATTTATAAACAAAAACCTGTGATCTATATTGTCACGGTATTGTCGACATAAAATTGAATTTCTGAATAAAATCCTTCGAACAATGCGAGTGTATCCTGCATGTTTACGAGGAATACATGAAATATACATGGCGTGGGTAACCGATGCGTAGAATTTTTCAGAATAACGTACAGGTAACTGCGTCCCGTCAAACGTATCATGCAAAATGGGAGAATAAATTATTTACTCACGTATGTGTCCATGCTTGTCTCACGACTCCGATACTGAATTTTTAATTCCTGTAACAGTAATTTCATTTTCTGTTTAATAAGATTGATAAGATAGATCTGTTTCTTACTTAAATGCTACTCACTCACAATCAGTATTATTTATAATTCAACAATTGACATAACAGGTAGAAGAATCACTGAACATTGCATTTTTAAATGTCACTC
>NW_017176906.1:0-907 GCF_001652005.2 Ceratina calcarata | reverse complement strand
ACATAAATGTAATTGAGTGTAATTAGACGCTTGTTCATATAAATTTAAATAAAAATACTGATGGAAATTCGAAGAGGCTGACTTTTCACTGGCAATTTTTCTCCGAACGGACAATAAATACTGCGCCAGTTCCTTTTAAAACTCTTTTACGATGTTTTCACATATTCCGCGCACGAGTTGCATTTCGAACAGTCGAGTGACTCAGTGGAAACATAATGAAACGAGAAATATTGACACCCCACGACGTGCATAACAAAATCTACCTACCGTGAAAATTGATGCACCTGTCGAATCTTCTTTCACTTAATATTCTACGTAGATTCCTGTTTAGAGTCGCGTTTTATTCGTCACGAATTTTCATAGGCCAAGCGTGGAGGAGAACCGTAGTTCCAAGCTTCCATCACCAACTCCATTGACAGTCATCGGAACTTATTTTATCGCACTGATATGTCTGTATTAATATTTAATTTTTAGTTATTTGCATAACAAGTGTCGTCGATGATCAATGAACTTTTCGCGAACTCGTTGACACGTCCGGCGCCCGGCGCTGTTTAAGCGCGACTGGCTACCCTCGGTGCTCTATATCGTCGAATCTTACGCATGTCCGATTTGCACTTGCCTCCTCCCTCTCTCTCTCTCTCTCTCTCTCGCTCTTTTTCTATCGGATATGTGCGATGATTCTGTCTCCGTTGTGTCAATAATCGAATAGCACTCAGGTGCTCCGCCAACTGTTGCTTTCCGTTGATTCCGGTCATGGGATGAAAAATAGAACTTTGTCCTGAATGCGGGGATGCTTCCCTTTCATTTTGGCTGTTCAGGTTTGGATAGATTATTTGAAAAGAAATTTCATATTTTTTAGAGTGATACAATAAAGAGATTGTGGGTTTTCGTGCAAAGTCTTATAAAT
>NW_017176905.1:0-368 GCF_001652005.2 Ceratina calcarata | reverse complement strand
TCATTAACCTTGTGCGTGTCTATTATATCATAAGTGTTTCATCATATACGATCTAATTAAAAGCAATTTAAGAACCTCTACCGTATCTCCACATAAGATAGTCATCGTCATACAATTTTCATTTTCTGTTTATGGTCTTTTCATTGATTTTCGCATATACAAGACAGATTGAACTCACATACTGCCGAACTTAAAAATTTAACAATTTGTACAGTCAGATTACATTTTCATAAGATAAGCTTACAAAAATGTGATTCTGCATAAAACTTCACAATCTAGTTATGACAATAACGTGCGATAATTTGTTTGAATTAAAATTTTATTTCGAAACAGTAAAACTTATATTACATAGCTACTTAGTATTAATA
>NW_017176904.1:0-892 GCF_001652005.2 Ceratina calcarata | reverse complement strand
GTTTGTAGATCTAAGTTGTATGCGTGTACAGAGTTTCATAAAAATCGGTGAAAGCATAAAAAAGTCCGATACATCGAAATACGTGAAAATTCTTTTATTTATCTCAGTTGTAGACCGAAAGTCGTGAAAAACTACGATTTTTTAAATTTCTTGTCGCTTGTAGCTCATAACAACATTAACCGATTTCTGTCAGATTTTGCATTTTGCTGTGATAAATGCATACAATTTACTTAGGTTTACAAGCGGGATGTTTCAAATTTTCATTAGAGACCTTGATAAAAGAGTTAAAAATTATGTCCTTCATTTTTTTATTCCAGGCTTCGACGAATAGCAATTTTTGCAAAGTTTCTATTATATTGATTGTAAAACTTTTAACATTCTACAGAAGATTAATTTATTTGGTCTAATATTAAAAAAGTTAGAAGTCTGAAGTTTCTTATGTTAGAATATTAATGGAAGTCTCTATGTATGCATTACTGCATTCAAAACCAGTCCTTCTAACTGATTTTGTAGTTCTAATGGTAAGTAGTTTTATATATAATGTTCATTTTATTATAGATATTACTTAGCCATAACATTAATACCTCTATAATAAGATGATTTTATTCTATGTAATATTTAATGGAAAAACTGCCACTTGTATCAGTTATGCTTCTAAGGATAAGTTTAATTTTTGTAATAAGTAATAGATTTAGATTTGCAATGATACACTGTATCATGTTCCATGTTTATCATTAAACTCATCCGTACTGCTTTTTAAATACGTGTATCCGTATAACATCTCTCTAATAGTAATATAAAACGTGCTTTTTACAGATCTAAGGATATTAAATGAACGTACAACGTTTCATCAAAATAGATTGAGATATAAAAAAGTTAGACGTATCTAGAG
>NW_017176903.1:0-892 GCF_001652005.2 Ceratina calcarata | reverse complement strand
TCGAACAATTACTTGTTCTGGACAGGTCGGGACGGAATTCGAAAGAGCATGGAAAATCGGTGATTTGGCGCGCATGTTATCCAAAGTCCGCATCGCGTAGCTTATAAGCGCATCGTGAGTTCGCACAGTGGCAGCTGGTTGCCATGATCTCATCATTTCAAACCAAACATTTTCGATAATGTTGAGATCTGACGATCTCGCTGGCCACTGTAAAACCTGAAACTCAGGATGTCTTATGAACCACCCTCTCACAATTTTGGCGGTGTGTACAGGGCTGTTGTTCTGGACTAGTCTAATAACCGGCATGTCTTCTGCAGGACATATTTTTCGAACGCTCGGAAGTAAAACATTCTCGAGGATATCAATACATTCTGCGGAAGTCATGCGCGGCGATATTTCAACTAACTTTCCAGGACCGTAACCACTTACCCACCCCCATAATCCGCAAGTTATGCGACCACTGCCTTCCCGCGAGGTAACATATCTCGAGTCCAGTGAGGATGCCGTCACCGGCCTCCACACATGAAGTACACCTCGATCTGATGAGGAAAATACCTTTTCATCAGTAAAAATTGTTAATGCCCATTCGGGCTGCGTTATGGTCATTTGCTCTAACGCAAAAGCAAAGCGTTGTTCGCGATGGATTTCTGTCAAAGCAACTTTCCTTTGTGTCCGACGGCAATGGATACCTACTTCCCGCAAACGGTTTCGCACAGTATTATGACATACTGCCAAACCAAGATTTGCGGGAATGTTAGATGCATTCCCGAATGGATTTTGAACAATTTGTCCGATTATGGCATTGTCTTCCTTAGCCGAAGTCTTGCGCTTTCTCGAGTTTAACCCCTTGCACTATTCGGAACCTCGGGAAAAGTCAGGCCAAACGCGGCTG
>NW_017176902.1:0-892 GCF_001652005.2 Ceratina calcarata | reverse complement strand
GAACCTTTACAAGCTATCGCAAATACGTATGAGTATATTCATTTCATCCTAAATATAGTAGATATAAATTCAAGTGTTATAATTCGATTATACTAATTTAATAGAAAAAGGCGAAATAGATCTTTTCAATTACTTTGGCCTCAATATTTCTGATAGACACGTGGCATTGCAGTAGGAAAGGAAATCAAATTCGTTCAATCTACCCGAAAGCAAAACTAATTCTGATAGCAAATCAATAGACACCTTCACGCCATAGTTTGCCAATACCTTTGTCTCTATAATATTTCTAATCAGAAGTTCTTTGCAAGGAACAGAAAGGAACGATTCCCAGCGACAATCCGAAATTCGCAAAGGAACCGGAAATTCATATGGAAATCTTTCTAAGAAGCACAAACAGCTACGTTCTCCGAAAATAGGTTGCGTATGTGTCTAAAACAAGCATTTTTCTGTGTTTTACTGTATTGCTCGTAGTACCGAAAAATTTTACGACTTTCTTTCTTGGCAACTTCTTCCTTTTATCGAGATGACGCAGTTTCCTCACAGAAAAATCTTGTTCAAGCAATCTTCTAAAATGCAAATTTTTCACTGGCTCAAGTAATTTTTATCATTTCTTTCAAGCAATAGCATGTCGTGTTTGATAAAAGACAGGAAGATACGTTCATACGTATCACAAGAGTAATGAAAATATTTCTCTTTTTGAAATACTTTATAGTATAGTAACTTGATGTTGATGAATAATGATTAAAGGAGGGACTATAAGAATGATTTTCCATGCATATACGAACATCTGAATTATGTCCTTTTGTAATTATATGCACAGAAAGTGTTTCAAGTAATTTTAAGCGTTGCACATGGACTGTTTATGCAAATTGTCTTAATCATAATCGATATT
>NW_017176901.1:0-892 GCF_001652005.2 Ceratina calcarata | reverse complement strand
GTGTAGTTCCCGGTTTTCGTTTACTTACACTCTACACCCAATATTTGTTACTTCACAGTGTATTAATGTTGTTTTTACTGTACATGCATCAACTTGGACAATTGTTATGTGAATAGTATATTCATTTGTTTTATATATTGAACTAATCTTGAGGAAATCTGTAAATGAATGATTATAGGAGAAAGCAACCAGTAATAGTAAATATTAGCATAGACAATGTTAATCGTTAACCCTCTTGGGTGAAATAGATTTCCGTATGGAAATCCCTAGTCTCGAAGCTTTCTCAGCGAGATAAGATAACTGCGTGGTATAGGTAACAGGCGGAGTTGCAACATGCTATCTATCCTTTATTCAGAAATTGAGTAATAAGGAGAACGGCGAACCATGTACGAGTATGTACACTCCTACTCACAAGTCCTGAGACAGTCTCAAGTTTCAGTGTTTGATAGTTCTCGAAGGGTTTTGCAAGAATTTGACTAATTTGAATAGAGGAAAAATTTACGTAATAATAATTCTGATACGAAAATAGCATTTATGATATCAATAATAATTCTGATATGAACATAAAATTCATCACTTATACCATAAATTCTGTTTATAGACATATTTACAAAATATGTTTTTTTATATGTTGTTTTAACTTGTGAACGAGGATGTACATATGTTGGTTAGTTGGGAAACCCAAGCATTTTCTCCAATGGGAGCGATATAATATAAAAGCTTCCTATTTTCAATCTTGAACCATTTTGCCACCCCTCTGGAGAATCGTTTCCAAAAATGATTCTAAAATTTTATTGATATTGCAATCCTCGCAGGTGTAACCCGTTCATATAAATATTGCTATTTTTTAAATGAATGTCAAATATTAATAAATGTTCATATACTTTATGAG
>NW_017176900.1:0-893 GCF_001652005.2 Ceratina calcarata | reverse complement strand
CTATACCTTTCAATGCCGACCGCGTCGACCCGTAAGATTCTGCACCAACGTTAATCCCTCTTAATCCGCTCGGGCAATCAATCGACCGTTTGTACACCAGCCACCTCGACGATCTCCTCCGAACCCGTTCACATCATTGTCCTCTCTGTCACCTTTTTCCCTCCCCTCAATCCATATTCTGTCATCAACCTATCAAGTTATAACAATTAATAATAGTCGGCAACAGTTTGCCATCAACAAACAATCTGTTCAAATCCGGCAATTATCATTCCGCAAAAATAATAAAGGGAGAGCGACTACAGAAAAGAAGAGGAATTTCCTTACCCCAGCTTTCCACGTCCGAGTGTACACCCTCCAGTGAACAATAGTACACATGCGGTCTCAAGTACTTCCCGTATCTTCCCCGCTCGACATTAACCAGGCCTCCCAAGCCACGATTCGTTTCCCTCGGGTCACTTCTCCGTTCTTTAACGTATTCTTTAGAGCGAGGAAACATAAATAGAAATACCCTGAGTTCATGGAATTCACTTTCTCCTTGATCTCCTGAAAACTTTCCAACCGATTCGTGCAATTCGTGTTTTCAATCATTAACCATTCATTTGCCTCCCGGCCAATGACGTCTTTGACTTCTTTTAGTTCGCTCAGGCAAAGCACTCCACCTGTCTACCCACCTCAGGTAGTAAGAATCGTTCAGGTTTAATCCCTTCAACCGTTCGTCCTGCTGGCAAACAATCACCTCCTTTTTACCACCTCATTAGTAATACCATAGAGGGTACTTATCATTTGTCCCGTGGTTAAACACGATTTCCTTAATCCATTGTCCCCGACTCCTTTCGCACTTCCAACCATCCACATCAGACCAAGATTGTTATCTATGATCACTTGTCACGGTT
>NW_017176899.1:0-893 GCF_001652005.2 Ceratina calcarata | reverse complement strand
GATTGACTGTATAGCCAATACATCCTTAAATGCATTCACTGATCTTGATCCGTACATTTTTTCCAATTAGAAGAGAGACAGAGGGGTCCGGTTTTTAGAGATGCAGTCGTAATAAATCCGGGGCAGGTGACCTATCCCCGTTCCCGTCTAGCAGGGGTTGAGGGACTATATTTTATTACGCAATAAAATATGGAGTCCCAGCGCCGAGTGCTTTTCCATTTATCGCGCGGACGATTACGACAGCCCGTGGCGCCCGATACTAAATCACACCCGACTACTCTGACTTTCGGGCTTTGCCAACTTTATGTATTCTTCCTACCGCGATATTTTTCTGCCGCCTAGCCTTTCTCCGTTCTCCGTGCAGGATATTAACTAACGAGACCAGTCTCCTACTTACGTTCAAGCATTTTATGTCACTACTTCGGTATCGAATATATACATTTATTTATTATTTCTTGACGAGGTCTTGCATGCTGCTTATAATTATAAATATTAATTGAATATATAAGACTGGACCGACGATCGTTGATTAGTATTACATTTTTTAATGTTATGCAAATTTGAAACGACCAAAGGGAGATAAATCTGTTATCCAGATTTAATCTTTTTAATAAACGTAAACAAGAAGAAGCAGATATCTACGATCTGGTTATCAGAAATGAAGATTCAAGAAACTGAATCATCAGATATGTACGCTAGGGAAAGCCAGGAAACGCATAAATCCGCGGAGAGACGAGTACATTCGACGGTAAATCCCTAGCCGCTCGTAAAAGTATCTCGCATCGCGGAACTCTTTTTTCCAGTTTCCGGCGAATTTTTCATCGCGTTTCATGATCTCTAAGATCTCCTATTTCCCAACCCGAAAACTAAACCGTGCGAGTGGATCAAAAAAT
>NW_017176898.1:0-893 GCF_001652005.2 Ceratina calcarata | reverse complement strand
CTCCAGCTGTACATATACACATATACATATATATTTGTATGTACATGTACGGTTCTTGATGCGTCTGTGTTCTCGGGTATGCGTGTTTACGCTGGTCTTTGCTCGGCGCGATGTGTGCGTCGATTACAGACAACGTACTGGTGTGAAGGACACGCTGACCTTTCGGCAGTTACGCCTAGTCGGCACGGTGCGTTTGTATGTGTGTGTTTGTGCTTAAAGCGGCGTCCACGCTGGCCTTCCGGCTGTCGAGCCTACTCGGCGCGATGCGTTTATATATGTGTGTGTGTGTACTTAAAGCGGCGTTCACGCTGGCCTTTCGGCTGTCAAGCCTACTCGGCGCGATGCGTTTTTCAAAGACGTTCACGCTGGCCTTTCGGTTGTCGAGCCTACTCGGCGCGATGCGTTTATATATGTGTGTGTGTGTACTTAAAGCGGCGTTCACGCTGGCCTTTCGGCTGTCAAGCCTACTCGGCGCGATGCGTTTTCAAAGGCGTATATGTGTGTGTGCGTAAAAGGCGTTCTAGTCGACGGCGGCTTTTCGGCTGTGACGCCTACTCTCTGTAAGACGTCTGGCGTTCGTCGGTGTGCACAACGGTCTTCTCACTGGTCTTTCTCGATCTTTCTGATCGCGCTCTCCGCCGTGTCGTCGACCCCGTCCAACGGACTCGGTCCGCGCTGGTACGCGTCCCTCTTCTCCTCTCTCTATTGTCGGGCGTCCGTACTCTCGCACATAAACGACCGTAGTCGTCGTAGTCGTCGTTGATCACACACGAACCACCTTCACTCCACAATTTCGCGACTTCCGGTCACACACACACACACACACACTCGGTCGCACTACTTTTACAACCACGGGGAGCGATCAGTTCTTCCGTCCGTACCGATCGTCTTCC
>NW_017176897.1:0-895 GCF_001652005.2 Ceratina calcarata | reverse complement strand
CACTATAATGGCCCGTTAAAAGATGCCACTGAGGTACTCCGTGCCACTATAATGGTCCGCCAAAAAATGTCACTGAGGTACTACGGGAAACTACAGTGGCCCACGAAAAGATGCCACTGAGGTNGTATTTTGTTTTGCATCATTTTCTCCGTTAGCGAAAGGGTTAATACAATTAGTCAACATCCACATTCGACTAATAAAAAACAATAACCTCTGGCGGGTGAACGAGTGACCAATTTTCGAAAGGGTGAAAAATCAGTGACCCTCCTCTTGGAATTAGTAAGAGAGAGAGAGAGAGAGAAAGAGGGCTACTCGATGGCTCAATTACTTAGGATCTCCCGGTGACGTTTTCTCGTCCCCTGCGTAGTGGAGTCGCCGCTGCAGATCGTTGAGTCGCGTTGACCCGGTTTTTAACAGTGGCACGTGCAAAATTTTCAAGCGCCCTCCAGGACATCGGAATCGCAGAGGCACGGCTACGATTCGAATCAGTGACTCCGAAAAACGATCCTTCTCGTGGAGCGTGCGTGTCGGCAAACAGAATCGTTCGGTGGAACGGTTCCGTTGCGTCGATCCCCAGCCAGCGGGCCTCTCGCCCCCGGGGCAAGACGGGGTCACGGGGAGCTTGAAAAAAGAAAAAAAGAAAAAAAAAAAAGAAAAACGCGACCGAAATACGTCAGCGGCAAGAACTTTTCGTTAACGATTTTTCGAACGCGTAACCATAACCGGACAGCTTCCTCTGTACGTTTCGCTTCACGTTTCAGCAAACCTCGATTCCCGATAAACGCCTCGTATCAAAACGTCGGTTTGGCCGCGGCCGCCGCGACCGGCCTTTGCCGCCATTTCCACGAGCACCGGTACGGAAACGCGTGCACCCATTTACTCTACACGTACGTAC
>NW_017176896.1:0-894 GCF_001652005.2 Ceratina calcarata | reverse complement strand
ATACATGCAACAAAGATATATTTACTGCAAACAAAGAAGAACATGCACAAAACAATATTGTAAAATTATTTGAATATATAAAAACAAGAATATATTTATTATACATGTACGGAAAATAAGATTTTGGCACGGGCCAGGGAACAAGCTTCTAATTTCTTTTAATAACGATCGCATTTAATTTCCTCAAGGAGATTTAAAAAATTTCATTTCGGTGTACGCATATGCAAAAAAGAAAAATAAATTTCACGCTGCTCCCTTTAATTTTTCCTCTCTTCGTTTTTATCACGAGCCAGGCAATTTCCGGGATAATTGGATTAAAACACGCAAGGGAAGAACGAGACGCGCGTACATTGGAAAAGCTTTATCGATGATTAATCGCTCTCGTTCCCAAAAATTTATCTTCATACACAATGGAAAATTGGATACAAGCTTTCATGTGTAACAAGCTGACGCTATTAAAATATTTAGAGACAATAAAAAGTGTTTTTATTCGGTCGATTCAATCTAATTTCCCAGTTATTAGTTTAATTAATAGTGGAGTGTATCAATTATTTTCTTGTATTTTTTCATAGTGGAGGTAAATAAAAAGATCTCAGTATTTTATCATGCCCCGTCAACAAGAATGTTTATATTGAATAATTGCTTAAATTGTTTGACTTAAATTAAAAGGTGGTTTGTATAAATATTTTATTTGACGAAGCTGATTGAATTCTTTGTTTTAACAAACTACAATTTATTGTCAAAGGAATTTTAGTAGAATCAATAAGTTGACGATTCTTATTGATTACATATAAAACGTTGACAATAATTATAGCAACGATTTTTGTATTAAGAAATTAAACTAACTAAATTAAACATTATACTAATTAAAAATTAAACGAAATATTATTTTAT
>NW_017176895.1:0-894 GCF_001652005.2 Ceratina calcarata | reverse complement strand
ATGTATACATATACGCATTTTAGTGAATTAAATAATGGCTAAATGAATGAAATAGAAAATACAGGAACCGAGAAGGGGATCTTCGTTAGTTGCTGAAAAATCTGCACGCTCTTGTTGCCGGTGGAAATACGATTTCGCGTCCGCTAACAAACGCCAGACTGGCAGACTGCGCTTTCATTCTCTTCGAGCGTGTACGAAAAACCGCGGAGATGTAAGAAAATATTTGAACGGCAACCTTTTTTCGCGTGCGCGCTTGATGCTTCTACAAACTTCGGGCTTTGTTATCACCCGCGAAATTCTACCAGAATTCCTACTGCGAAATTCACTGGCATTCAGAAAAATATTCTATACTAGATAGTAAAGAGAGATTCTTATGTCGTATAATAAAACGTGTAGTTATGACCATATGATGAAGCGTACAGTTGAATGAATTATGATTACGTGTGAAAAATTATATAAAAAATCCTACATTTATTTTATGAACATATTTTTACAATAACTATTTTCTTATCTTGGATTTATGAACGACCGTTCATATAAAATTGTATGTGTGTCACGCGGTGGCTGAGTACTCATGGAAATCGGATTGCCGGGTAGTAGAAAACGTGGTCGATAAGTGGCTTGGACAGTGTCAGGTCGAGCATAGCAAGGCGCCGATTATAGGTGGCCGTTTACCGAGGAACGCGCTCCATTAGAGAAATAATGGCACCGTGCCGAAGGATTTTCCTGGAGGATTAGAATCACCGGTTACTCCGGATCCTCGGTTAGCCTGGATGTCTGATAATAATGCATCTTTTAATGAAAAATAATATATCCATCTCTGGCTAAATTCATTAAAATTGATTGGAGTTATACATGAATAAGAATCATCCATGAATCGTATCTGAATTGTTT
>NW_017176894.1:1228978-1229184 GCF_001652005.2 Ceratina calcarata | reverse complement strand
GTGTTTCCACGTGTCCGATGCAGCGAAATATGAAAGAGCCATACATTATTAAAAATAGAAATGCAATGTAAGAAGGGGTAAAATCGCGTCTTGCATTACGACGGGCGTTGCGCAACGTTTCGTTCGATTCGTCGTATTTTTTTATTTTTTCTTATTTTCTCTTCTTTATTATTATTATTATTTCTCTTTGAATCTTTTGTCTTGAT
>NW_017176894.1:1227589-1228730 GCF_001652005.2 Ceratina calcarata | reverse complement strand
GGGCAAAATACTACCACTGGTATATATAAAAAAATAAAGATGATCGTTAAACGAGCTCCGCAAAAAGATTGCTTTAATAAAAAATTATATCCTTCGAAGAGTATGAAAACCCCCGCGGCTTGGTAACTTCAAGTTAAAGGACTTAAGTTGCACTTGTAAGTTTCCTTCTACTAATTTCAATATTATCGTCGCCATCGATTTCGCATTATTGTATGTATAAAATCATAGAAATTTCCGTTCTCTTCATCCTCGTCTTCGTCGTTTACAATTATACAATACGCTAGGAAAGAAGGGGCTATTCTTAAGTAAATAGTAATATTAGTGACAGGAGACTCTCCCTATAGATAAACTTACGAATACAGACGGCGAAATTTTTTTACAATAAAAATAAACGTCGACGTACAAATGTACATAAAAAGATACGTACAAAGTCGGAACGACATTTAAAAAATTCAATTTCTCTTCTACTATTACAACTTTTCTCTCCCTCTCTCTCTCTCTCTCTCTCTCTCTCTCACGTTCACTCCCTCACTCTCACCTCTCCGATCGTATTTTTTTTTAGCGTTTTTTTCTTGTTTTTTTTTTCTCCTATTACTTTTCGTAATACATATCTAAGAGACGATTAAGACTATTTCCCATAAAAATTTTTCATAAAACAAAAGCAGTCAGATTTGTCTATTTCTACGTAAAAAACGCATGCACTGTGCCCGCCTCTGGGATGCACTTAGCTCTGTGTTTCTACTACTCGTCTTCCTGGCTCGCGCTCCCTCGTTCACTCGGTCTCATTCACTAATTCGCACAGACGTTCGTTCGAACCTCTCACATCGAATCATTCATCGCAATTACGCTCGCCCCTTATTTGTTACTTGCTGCTTTCCTGTATCTGCTATTTTCTTTTTCGCGTGTCACTCTGCGTTCCCAAGGTCTCGTTAAAAAAATAAAAAAATATCTTCTTTTTTTGTGTTCTCGCAATACTCTCTTGCGAATATCGTCCCGTTCGATTCCACTTCCTCTCTCTGACACTCCGTCAATCTCTCGTGTTCACTCTCTCACTTTCTCTCGCTCTCTCTCTCTTTGTCTCTCTCACGTCCGATAAGAACATTGCACGGCTCCCAGCTCCAGCTTATTCTGTCTTATAGCC
>NW_017176894.1:1171385-1226857 GCF_001652005.2 Ceratina calcarata | reverse complement strand
AGAACAGCCTGTACCCGCCCTTTTCTCATTAGTTTTAGCACGTGGTGGTGAGAGGCGCTGGAAACGCTGCTAACAAAAAAATACATTGAGTGTCACCCTCCCTGTCGTGAACAGTCATGGGCCGGTATTCAGAGTCGTTGCTTATTCTTAAGACCGTCTTAAGAATTTGTTACCCCTGTCTAACCCACATTTCCAGTCCTTGTTTTGTACAGGGAACAGGTGCTTAAGCAAATGCTTAAGACAATCTTAAGAATAAGCAACGACTCTGAATACCGGCCCATGACTGTTCACGACAGGGAGGGTGACACTCAATGTATTTTTTTGTTAGCAGCGTTTCCAGCGCCTCTCACCACCACGTGCTAAAACTAATGAGAAAAGGGCGGGTACAGGCTGTTCTTGACCCATGCGCACTACAAGTTGACGAAACTCTCGGAAAAATAAAAATTATTTTTTCTCAAAACTTCGAAAAATGCTTAAAAATTGTAGGTACTGCAATTACGTGCAAAAAGATCGTATACAATTTTCTTCTATCTCGAAAATCTCAGAACTAATCGATTAATTATGGTTCAGCATCGACGAACGTTTTGCTTTCTATTTCTGACTTCGACAATATACTTAATCTAGAGAACTTCAAAATCACTTGATCCACGATTTATCCTTACATGATTTACTCCGAATGAAAGATAAAACGGTTTCTTATAGAAAAGATAAGACAATTTATTTATCGATCATATACAAAGTAACGCTGTGATTGCCTGGAAAATAAAATTACAATGTTAACACTGAGGGATTGAAGTAATAAAATAAACGAAATTCGATTTTATGAATATTTTAAAAATAGTTACATTATTAAATATGAAAACAATATTTTCATTAATTCTCTTTGTTATTGCCTATCTGTACATTTCGAACGGGCCTAAAAAACATGAATTTTATTAAGATAATCTGAGACATTGTATTTCTGTTTTCTTCTCAAAGTCATTTACAAAGTATTTTACGTTTCGGTAAGTAGTACATGTTTCGTACGATGTGTGTAGATGTTCTCTTTTTTTCTATATAGTGCAAAATGCGAGAGATCCAACGAGTCTCTGTTTGCAACGTATACCGCTAATAGTAACACAAGCCTGTTCCCCAATATCGTCAGCCAAATTAATGCAAAGTTGAAAGCGTACAAAAATAATTTTCCTAATTCATTTATAAAGAAGACAAAAAAGCAATCAGTTTCAGTAAGAATACGGTCAAACGTCAAGTTGTTAGATCATATGATGATAAAACGATACAAAATGTACGTAAAAAATTGTTTCTCGGAGATACTACGAACAAGTAGATCCTGAATGGGTCTAGATGTAGAATTTGATACATATAAAAAGTTCAAACAACTTCTCCACATTGCAGTATGAAAATTAATCGTTCTTTTGTAAGAAAGAATTTATAGTTAACGTCGATCAATATTTTTTGGAAGAAAGCACTAAAACAGAAGTTTCTTTCTTATTGAGTCCATTTTTAAACTATTGATTGATAATCTTAAATCTCAACAGAATCCTCCTGTCTGTTGCTGATAAACTTCTATTGTATCTCCTTCTTCCATTTCAAGGGTTGTCGGTGTGTCTAATTCATTTATAGGTTGTCCGTCGAATCTAAATCTCACTGCTGCTATCGCCAGACCCTATAGGCATACAATAATTTTCACACCATGTTTGTTCACACATATGATCATCGATCGTTTTATAGAACGATAAACGAAATAGATGAGAATCTATTATTAGAAGATGACATAATTTTGTTTCCTCCAGGTACGATAATAATGAAGTATCAAGGACTTACCACACGATCACAGTAAGCGTTCATCAACTTCCTGAGGGGTGTGTGCTTTTTAATTTTAAACTGAACCACTGCACTGTCTTGTCCCAAGACTTTTAAGTTTATGTGCTCAGATTCTGCTTTAGTCTCCTGTAAAAATAGAGGACACTTGAATCATAGCTTGCCGTTGATGTCGGGCTCGAGGTTACCAAGCGTTACCTTCTTTTCATCAGACATGTTTACAGTCTATTAAGAATACGTTATCTAGATATCGATCAACGATGCAGCGTCCACGAATTAATCACGCGATCCGACGTCGAGCCTGCTCACAATTCTCATAAATAAACGTGGAATCGAACGAACTCGCGATAATCCCGCTTCTATCTTCGTAGCCGTAATCACAACGTTTCCATCTTACTGTACCATACAGTAGTGTCAGAGAATTTATTGGCATGCACACGCGTTTTAAAAACCCAACATCGGTGATTATCATACTTTCTAGGGAATTTCTCACCAGGCTCGTCAACTTTAATTTAGTGGAGAAAATGAAACGAACGTTGCGTTTAACTTCACGCAGCATTTTCGTATATGAATCGTGCATCGAAAAGAAAAAACGTGCATGCAAACGTGTTCGAACGTGTTCAAAGACTGAACAAATAAGTAGATAGTGTTTTTGACTTCTACGTATACCAAACTTACGCCAAAGAAAGATAAATAGAAATTTTTATATTATATTTACTACATTGCAATTTCGGTCTTTGTTCGTTATGTTTATAAACAGCGTTCTTTTCGAACTTGGAGCAGTTTCAAAATTTTAGATTTCTTATCTCATAGTAAGAGGAAAGTAAGGAAAGATTGTGGTACGACGAATTTCGAATAAACGAGTATGCTACACGTAGTTATAATTTGTTGGTCCTGAAAAGGACCGTTTGGTTTGAAGAGTCAGGTATGATGAAATCGTTTCCGTTAGCGACAATTTATTTGGAGCTGGTGTACTTGGTGACAGCTTTGGTTCCTTCGCTCACAGCGTGTTTCGCCAATTCACCGGGTAGCAGGAGCCTCACAGCAGTTTGTATTTCACGTGACGTGATCGTCGACCGTTTGTTGTAATGGGCTAATCTCGATGCTTCGGCGGCGATGCGCTCAAACACGTCATTGACGAAACTGTTCATGATGCTCATGGCCTTGCTGGATATGCCAGTGTCCGGGTGGACTTGTTTCAGCACTTTGTAGATGTAAATAGCATAGCTCTCCTTCCTCTTTCGTTTCTTCTTCTTATCGGCTTTACTGATGTTCTTCTGAGCCTTGCCAGCCTTTTTCACAGCTTTTCCACTTACTTTCGGAGGCATAACGACAAAAATCGAGACTTCAGGATTCTTCACAAATTAGTGACGGTCTTGCGACTGCTCTGAAAGTGTACGATCCAATGAGTTCCGGAGGAGACGGGTTCTTTATATCTACCAAACCGAAGCCAGCTCCTGTCCAATCAGAAACGAGCTTGACACCGCTGGTGCGCTGTAGGAAACGACCGCTTTCTCTCTCCCTCTTAACAATTGATTTTGTTACGCTATAACACATGCTTGTACTTATCTACGGACGCTTTCTTTTTACAAGAAAAATGGAGTTAACATGAATATGTTCTATTATTTTTAGAATTGTACATTCCATCTGAGAGAGTAATTTCTGGCAGTTCATTTTCCAGAATCAAAAGACACTTGTTTTTAAACGTAATATAGCGTATATTAATAGATCTCATTCCCTTACATTATTATTATTTTTTAATAGACAGCTTTTAAAATGTTATTTTTACAGAGTAATACGAATTGGTTCGATAATGAAGTAAGAACGTACGAACGTATGTTACGTTATACAGAGTACGTTTATATTCCTGTTCCTGGCATTCGACTTCGTATGCTTAATAATCATTAAATGTATTCCAAATGGTTTTACTTGGAACCTTCTTAAAATAAAACTCAATTTCTGGAGCAACGATAACATTTATCGGATAATTGCCCAATAGCTGTCTCGATAGTACTTATAATACCTAAATGTAGTTCAACCGTGTACATTTATAATAATTTTCCGTTAATATTTTCGTATATTATAATCGAGAAAGTAAATATTGAAGATGATTTGAAAAAATAACGGAAATAATAATAATAAACAGATGTAAGGTCAGCTCTCAACTATGTACGAAAGGTGCTCGCTGCCGATTGGTCGGGAGCTGGCACCTTCAAAGCCTATATAATCGAAGCTCTTGCTTCCACAGGCACCATTCGTACCTCGTCTCTGCACAAGGCACCATCTGGCATTCAGTTTCTTTCACACAAGCGAAATCACAAGAATCGACGATGTCCGGCCGTGGTAAAGGACAGAAAGTGAAAGCTAAGGCAAAGTCCCGCTCGTCTAAGGCAGGATTACAATTTCCTGTTAGCCGTATTCACCGGCTTTTGAGGAAAGGAAATTACGCTGAACGCGTCGGCTCCGGCGCGCCCGTCTACTTAGCTGCAGTCCTGGAATATCTGGCTGCCGAAGTTCTGGAATTGACGGGAAACGCTGCACGTGATAATAAGAAAACGAGGATCATACCCCGACACGTACAGCTCGCTATTCGCAACGATGAAGAGTTGAACAAACTTCTTTGTGGAGTCACTATCAGTCAAGGAGGTGTCCTGCCGAACATCCAAGCAGCGCTTCTACCGAGGAAGACCGAGAAAAAAGCATAAGTTGCTCCTATATCTTTAGATATTATCAAATGGCCCTTTTCAGGGCCCAAATCATTTTAACGAAGGAATTCTTTAGTTTTGTTCCATAATCTTTCCTGTCCTTACATAGTTTCATTTAACTCGATTTATTATTTTTATGTTTTGTACCAGACACAAAAGCATTATAGAAAAGTTTATTGCAAAGCAATTTCTGTAAAGAAGGATTGAAAGACGAATTCATAACAAAAGATCTTGTGTACGCAACACAAAATAATTCTCAATACAGCAAATGTAAATTCCTTAGTTCAGGTAGGTGAGAGGTCTTCGCAGCTGGGTTTTTTTTTAGGCCTGTTGGGACCGGTTTAACAATGGGGGCCTCTCATGCCATTCGTGAATCATAAAACGAAACGCGGGAAATGAGGCAACTACGGTTAAACTGGCCGGCAAGAGGCCAGAAAACCTCTTATAATAAAACTTGATCGTATTGTACCATAAATCGTCGCATCGACTCTGAGAAATACCTTGACTATGAAAACTTGTACAATTTGTTCCGTACTCTGTATTATTCTACGTTTATTAATACAATTCATTATTTAATATAATTCAATTCTGGCATATTCCGGCTTACTCCCTAGAGATGATAGAATGAGTAGAAGATATTTCCTACCAATATTTAAATCCGGCATTGAACTTGTTGAGCAACGGCAATTACCGTTATAGAATAATGTGAGGGGTTTTTAAGGAAGGGTCAAATGCAGTGAATCGGGAGTTTCCTTCGTAGAAACATTTGGTGGCCCTGAGAAGGGCCGTATGTTAATATAATAAAAAAAAGAATTTAAGCGCGTTCTCCACGAATGCGACGTGCCAATTGGATGTCCTTCGGCATGATGGTCACACGCTTAGCGTGAATAGCGCAAAGGTTTGTATCTTCAAACAGACCGACCAAGTAAGCTTCGCTGGCTTCCTGAAGAGCCATCACGGCAGAGCTTTGGAAACGGAGATCCGTCTTGAAATCTTGAGCGATTTCACGAACCAATCGTTGAAACGGTAATTTTCTGATCAACAATTCGGTGCTCTTTTGGTACCGACGGATTTCTCGGAGAGCGACAGTTCCAGGCCTGTAACGATGAGGTTTCTTCACTCCGCCAGTTGCTGGGGCACTTTTACGAGCTGCCTTAGTGGCCAGTTGTTTGCGAGGAGCTTTTCCTCCAGTCGATTTACGAGCAGTCTGCTTGGTGCGAGCCATGGCGTCAACAAATGCGGTACAATAGTCCTCGTCAGAGAATTTTTGCTGAGTGATTCATCCAGATATCACTCCTCTTTATATAGCCTTCGTTAAATCCCCTCTCTCTCTGATCAACTTAGCTTAGCTTTGGAGCAGATGTGCGGCAGATGTTAATCCCCACTAGCCTGCCTATCAGCCCTCACCCTCGGCCCTGGAATTGCGCAATGATTGGTGGGAGGCTCGAACGACGGTTGGGTCGATACTGCATATAAGAGCGAGCACTGTGGTGCGGAAGACGCATTTCGAATTTTTCACTGTTCGGAGTTAGACGTATCCAAGTTCTCGTCTTCATCATGACTGGCCGTGGAAAGGGAGGAAAGGGATTGGGAAAAGGAGGAGCAAAAAGACACAGGAAGGTACTTCGTGATAACATCCAAGGTATCACGAAGCCTGCCATCCGTCGTTTGGCTAGACGTGGCGGCGTAAAACGTATCTCCGGTCTGATTTACGAAGAAACTCGTGGTGTACTCAAGGTCTTTCTCGAGAACGTCATCCGTGATGCTGTTACCTACACCGAACATGCGAAGAGGAAGACTGTGACCGCCATGGACGTGGTCTACGCCCTGAAACGACAAGGAAGAACCCTTTACGGCTTCGGCGGTTAAATCATCAAGCTTCGGCTCCAATTATACAAACGGCTCTTTTCAGAGCCACAAATATTTGCTTCGTGAGATATCTCTCGTTTATCAATAAACACGATAACACCTGACGATAAAATCTGATTTATTCTAGATCATTCTACGCGTTCAATAAAGTGGCTTACGTGTATTATAATTCGTAATGTCGTCTAAAGTCTAGTTATTAAGAACGAATTCTAAACGGACGGTTTTAACGTACATGAATATTCCATTCGGTGCATAGATATTTGTTGGCTATGTTGATTGATCATGTCATAGATACGTTTTACTTATACAAAGTCTAAAGTCCGATACAGTATAAAATAATATAAATTCATTATACGAGTGCAGTGATAAATACGTAAACGAAATTTTTCTCGGGTTCATCTGATAATGTCTACTCGGTAGGAATGTGTTCGTGATTTAGAGAGAAAGATATGCGCTGTAATAAGATATTACATAAATTGACGCAACGTAGGCAAGTGTTTTAATTGTCTTTAACAATACGTGACCCGCGTATTCATATATGATCTTCTTGCTACTATTTCAGTAGGCCGATTCTTTCTCGATCTAACCTGGTAAACACTGTCAAATTTACAAGTAGGAAAATGTCGAACGATAATAAAGCCCTCGAGGAGACTAGGACTATATTAAAGAAAATATATTTCGCCGGTATTCACGCCGTGTCGCCGAAGACTCTCGTATTGAACAAAGTTAGATACGAGAAAGGGGTGTTGTACATTGGAGACGAGCTGCAATTCGAGTTAAAGGAGAACGTTTATATGGTCGGTTTTGGGAAAGCTGTGTTGGGTATGGCAATGGTCCTCGAGCATGTGCTCGGTGACTGTTTGAAGAAAGGTATCGTCAGCATTCCTGCTGCGTCTGTAGAAACTTTATGGAACTCCGAAGACAAATCATACTTTCCTAGAATAGGAGATAGCGTGGTAGACTATTGCGAGGGCGGCGAGAACAATCAGGCAGATGAGAGGTCATACGAGACCACGCACAACATTATAGATTTAGTAGAATCATTGAAAGAGGACGACTCTTTAATCGTATTGGTATCCGGTGGTGGTTCCGCGTTACTTTACATGCCGAGACCCGCGATAGATCCCGATGACAAATTGCATGTATGTAGAATGCTTCAGGCAGCAGGAGCTGACATCAAAGAGCTTAACATAGTAAGAAGCAAACTGTCTATGGTGAAAGGTGGTGGTCTGGCTCGAATGGCTTATCCAGCCAGCATACTCTCTTTGATACTGTCAGATATCGTAGGTGATCCTATAGAATTAATTGCCAGTGGCCCAACGGTGTACTCTAACAAGAGGCCGAAGGAAGTGGTAGCTATTTTGAAGAAGTATAACTTGTTCGATAAAGTGGAGGGTGATGTAAAGAAATTGTTGACGTCCAAGGAAAGATTCTCTGATAAGAAGCTATTAGCTAAGAGGAAGAAGCAGTTCAAGCATGTGACCAATTTCGTTTTGGGGAATAACTCGGTGGCGATGGAGGCAGCTGCTTTGGAAGCGTACAATCATAAACTCACGCCCATTAAGTTGAGATCAGACGTCGTCGGCGATGTGCACGATGTCAGCTTGGCGTATACTCACCTGACTAGCCTCGTGTGTCTCGCAGTGGATAAGATTCTGGAGAAAGAGGAGTTCTTCGAGAGGGTGAAAGATATCCCTATACTCTCGTTGACTGCTCCACAAGTGGACGAGATTTACAATTTAATCGACAACATAAGCGAGGAGGGATTGGTGTTGATAGGAGGAGGAGAACCAACGGTGGTTCTCAAAGGTAAAGGAAAGGGTGGCAGGAATCAAGAATTAGCGTTACACTTCTCGTTAGACTGGCTGGCGAAGATCAAGAGCTATCCTCGGTTTGCGAAATTCGAGGTGATCATGTTGAGCGCAGGCACCGATGGTCAAGACGGTCCTACCGACGCTGCAGGTGCGTTTGGCTATCCTGCGATCGGGCCGCTCATTCACGATCTGTATCAGAAAGTAAAATCCATAGCTTCGACGGTGATAGTTCAAGAAAATGAAAAGAAGGAAGCTATGATGAAGAAAAAAGAAGAGAAGGAACAACTGAATTTGAAACTCGAGGCACGTAGAGAGATATGCAAGATGCAGGAGTTGAGTGGTTCTCTAGTAAGGAAAAAGGAGAAGAAAGAAGATGATGAGGATGAGATATACGAACCAGAGGAAAAGCCTGTCGATAAAGAAAAGATGTTACAAGACGAAGAAGACTTGGACAAGACGTTACCTTTTATACTTCGTACGATGGAGGTGGAGCGTATATTGCCTGAAAACACTTTAAATAACAATGATTCTTACAATCTGTATTCGAGGTTTAAGAAAGGTATCGATTTATTTAAACCTGGCCTTACCGGTACCAACGTCATGGATCTACATCTCATTCACGTCAGAAAACGAAAATGCGAGTGTAAAGCAGACTTCGGGAAGGAGGTAGCCGAGAACGCTTTGGACAGCCACGATTTATCTATTGATCCTTCGACCCTTGAAAAGTATAGAGACAGGCATAGGTGGGAACCGTTTAAGTTTGAAAAACACGAAGTCAGACCGTCGGTTCTGGCCAAGGAAAAGGCTGAACAATTGAACATAAAGATCATCGACGATAATTTAATGGATCCGTGCTGTCGTAAAGACAGGAAATTCCCTCTTAAGAATCTCTTGAAGGGCAAAGATCTCCCACTAAAGAAAGATTCAGATTCAGATTAAAAACTTTTATAAAGATATCTGTATACATCGGAATCGAGATCTAAATAAATGAAGCATCACTGGGAGCTTTTACAATACAAAGTACAATGCTTATCGCGTTAGATTGGTTCAACGATTTCGTGCTTTCGATAGAATTAACAGTACTCATCTAACTTACGTATATATATATACAATTCATTTTTACTACAAATTAACGCGGTTGTAAATAATACTTCGATACTCAACGAGACTCTTTACGATAAATAAAATTTGTATATAGTTAATATTGTACATAGAAAATGTGTTACATCTCAATATTTCTTTATGACACGCACTCACACGCACACGTTACACTGACAAACATAAAAGCAATTAAATTTGTACTACGCGATTACCTTCTGTTTTTTCTTATACTGTTTAATCTAAAAATGATCAGTGAGCGTATACTAAAGATCCCAACTGAACAAGTGATGTTTGACCAACATATCGCGAACACCGTCTTTCAATGGTTGGGACTGTTCCTTCTTCGGCGGTAATTCCCAATCAGGATTTAAATTAAACGCGAATTGACTTAATATTCTCAATTCGCACTTAATTTGTACCCAGCCGGGGCTATTTATAAAACTCCACGGCTGATACCTGTAACATAATGTAAAACGATGTATATACAAATCGTCGATCTATCTTCGTAATGTAGATACATATTTTATGAAGAACTTCGTACCATTTTTGCACGATCTCTACGCACGAACACAAGACCTCGAGCCATAAGTGTAACACTTGCTCGTTTAATCCCAGGCAAATGAGGGATCGTAATTTTACGTCCATTTGTGCATGAGCGTTGTCGTGCGTCAAGTTTACAGATTGGACGCATCGATAGAGTAACTGAAACGAAACAAGATACGTGTAATAAGTCGATTATAATACTTCTATTAAATACAATGTACTACCTCTTCCGGTGTAAGGACTTTCCCATCTTCGTCCAACCTGTACGTTTTGCAAAGTACCAATCTACTATATACCGAATTGAAATCTTTCTCCACTTCTCGGTTCGAAGCTTCTTCGATGAAAAGCCACGGATGACATGGGCCACCTAGAAACGATGGTCTACGCATTCCGTGTTCTAACACTGCTTTCATAGCCGGGCACAAGGTTCCTCGAACTAAATCAGTAACAGCTTCGCTGACTGCATCGTCTCCTGCGCAGGTATATTGTTTACTCCTCTCATCTAATAATTCGACGAATTTTGCTGGGAACCAGCCCCTCAGCCCGTTCAGTTCTCCCACCCAGCAGTGTTCATCTTTTTGACTGATAATTGTAATTATATCGTTCTTCCGGAAACCTAGTTCGTCGTCGTCGTGTCTCTCGAAATCTGGAATACACGAATTGTAAGATTTTTATAGTCAGATGCGTGTCGATGGAAAGTACCTAATAATGCTTTAGCTCTTCTTTTCCTGGTACGCGATACGTTAACATAATTATCATGGTCCTTCGCGTGGCTTTCCATACTGTAGTCAGCCACCATCGCAATGTTACTCAACTTCGGATCGACGTTCATAAAATGTCGAGCTACTTGCAAAACAGCTTCTCTTAAATCGACCAATATTTCTGAAATATTTCAGGAATGTAACTTTTGATGCTTTATCAAATTCGATCGATCAACGTACCGGTTTGTCGAATGTTCTTTGACTTCACATCGTCTTCGGTCTCGTAACTCCCGAACAAAAATGTTTGTAACATCGATTTGCTCCTTTTCATTTGGCGTCTTAAAGAATGTGCAAACAATTACGATAACTATATCACTTGCAGTAATTCCTAAGTCTGTAATATACCTGTTGAGGTGTTGCTTTGGTAAATTTGGTACAGCATCGGGGTTTCCTACTAATCCACCGTGGTCTGCCATTAAATAAGCTAAATGCCTACGTCTATGAGTTTCTACCAAAACGTTTGTTAACGAACCACTCACTTCCAAGGATATCTAAAAACATTAGATTCATTCGTTATCTGTAACTATATTTCATACGAGTCGAAAAAGACAATGAATACGTACGTTAAACAACTGATCCACATCGTCGATATCTCCGGGTATGTCCGAAAGGGCGTTAAATATTTGCGCTGAGTTCTCTAATTCTCTCAATTCATGTTCTAAAAATATACCGAATATTTTATCGTGTATAAATTTATGTTAATAGATACGCACCTTTGATCTTTAACATTCCAAGAGTGACTTGAAACAGGACTATGGATCCATCGAAAAGGAACATGTCCCATATACGTAGCAGTATTTTCATATGTACAACAGACGCGAACAAAGTCAAGAACCAATGTAACGATATCAAACTTAATTCTATATCGTGTTGTATCAAAACGTGGTCTATGTCCGGAAGGTAGTTGGACACCAACGTACGAAGTACTCTCTGGTCAGCTTGAATACCTGTCGACGATCTTTCAAATCAGCGCATTGAAATTCACTAATTGCTGTAGACATTCGTACCTAATAATGTGGACGAATAATAAGATGCTGGTAGTAAATCTTCTACTATCGTAGCCATCATCCAAAAAGCGTCTTCTTCTTCTAACAATAACAGGAGGGAAGCCGCTATCGTTCCTGTGCCCTGGCAGTATCTTCCAAAAATAAATTGATAATAAAATGACCTGCGCATGTATGTTTGAACGCCAATTCATAGAAGAATCATTACCCAATTTCAGGATACAGCCAAGCAATGGCACGCATGACACGTCTCAAACGTGGGATTCCCGTGCTATGGAGATGACTAAAACACGCGTTCGCCGGCATGATGCGTAATAAATCTTTTTCAATTTGTTTATTGGTCATTAACGCGTCGTTACTCGATGCTTTCACTATGTCTTTGTACATTATTTCCGAAGAACATTTCTTCTGCAACGCTCCTACAAAATTAATTGTTGTACTTTTACATCTCCTGTAAAAGCGTAATAAGTGTACCTGACATCCTCATCCAAATCTGAGGTCTGAGAGAATGAGGTACACCGTGCCGGACCATATCCCGCAGTTTGTCTGTACGGGGCAATCTTCTATCTATGTTCTGCCAAGAAAGCTCCGTCACTTCTTTGTTATGACTAAACTCTAAGAGAGCGACCCATTGCAATCTGTGTGTACAATAATTCAATTAATTCTTCTTATTAATTCAACTCGATCTTTCTCTGTACCTGTGTTGAGGATCTTCAACGAACGGGATCCCCAATAATTTTTTTGAACTCTGCTCTGGACCATCTTCTTCCTCTACTCGAAATCCAAATTCATCAAATCTAAACATCATAAAGCATTAGTCTTAATATAGTCTTATAAAAAATTTATTATAAGCACCTGTACTCAGGCTGTGAATTGGGATCATCCGGTTGATTTAATTTAGCTAAAATATCCTGAGGCCACATGGACGGTGTCAGAGCAGAGAAAGGTCCTCCTGGCGCGGGAGATAAAACTTCTCCACATAATCCTGAAACTTCCACTTCGTACTCATCCTCAGAGGTAGCGGTCTCCAATTTCTTCTACAATATGTTAACAGAATTTGAGTGAGCATGCTAACAGATGTGAACCGCCTCAGGTAAGTGAAATTAAAAAAGATGTCTGTTCTCAAACAATCGTAGCTGTATCATTCATTATTTTAGCAGTGAGGTAAATACTAACGTCATGATCCTCTTTTCCGACGTAACCCTCATGATCTCGAACGTTAAATAACGATTTGGCAATGTCCATTCTACAAAGCGGTTATTAATTGTTTTATGTACACGAAATGCTCTTTAATCGTTACTTGGCACTATTTTATGCAACCGATTATCATGTTTGGAAAGATATTAATCTATGCACAGTGTGTATCGGTAATCTGTTTGCATAGATCACTAGTGTGCGTGCCATCGATGTTTTTGTATATTTACTTCGCCATCTGATGAATCTGACGATACCAGTCTGGTGATAATTATATAGTCGACACGCAGAAAAATGTATACAAATATTTGAATTCACGCGATAAATAATGAGTACTCTACTTATTACACATTATCCTAATCTATTCAGGATTTGATTATCTGACATTAATATTCCGACCAAAATATCACTTATTCTTGTTTATTGTTGAAGCAAGCTGAGAACAATGTGAAGCGAATATATACTGCTCAGCAATTTCAATTTTGCACGAGTCATTTCTTTTAATAACATGTGTATTAACTTTTACAAATTATTGAAATCACACGTCTACATAATAACGCAATAACATTTGAATTCGAATTATTGCTATCAAGGAAGTAAATAATTTGCTTGGAAACAAATGAAGGGGAAATGATCGAGGATACATGTATTCATGAATATATGTCGTTATATATTCGTCGGTATGCATAGGAGAAAAGAATTTCGGTTGACACGCAGCAGCCGCAGCAGGCCATCACAGGCCATCAACGGCAGCAGGTGTGAGTGGTATGATCCGGGGGAAACAAGCGGGAAAAGTGGCGTTGCCTCGACTAGGGTTTTTCGTCGTTGCCCGTATCGAGCTGGGAATTCTATGGACTGTACGCGCCGACATTATAGATAGAAAATGAATCCGATTGGATAGCGTGGCCACGAAGGCCACATCCGGCAGCAGCACTGCAGTATTGGTCGATCCCGCTACAGCAACAGCGAAGTTGGTCGAATTTCCTATATATTATTGATAAATAGCTCGCGTTGCTCGTGTGTGACTTTTACCAAAATCAACGTCGGTATTTGTGTTTGAAGAGGGAAGGCCTGTGTAACGCCGGGATCACGTACACACCGACACCGAGAACGAGGCGCATTAAACGGTTAGGAGCTGGGAACGCGCGTTTCTCGTAACCGAAGAATCAGCCGAAAGGGATTATCGTGCATTGGGTGTGACGGACATTTATATCCGTGTGGTGTTGCATGCGAGTCGTGTCGTGTTGCGTAGCGCGCAAGAACGCTCGATTATTCGTGGATCGTCACGGGTGTATGTGCGATTATGTCGAGCGCCCCCGACCCGAGGTGAGCGTTTTAGAAGGGGAAACTGGCCAAAAGAAGCTGCCTTCGAATCTGTTTTTTGCTCCGCCATTGTATACGCTACCCGCGAGTACCGCGAAGGAAGCCGCTAGTCTCCTTTTCCCGTGTGCTCCTCCTCTTCGGCCACGTTTTTTCAAACCGATCGTTGCTGGTTGCCGTGTAGAAACGCGCCTACGTCTGCGTTAACACACGTCTCGTGGTTACGCTGTTCACGAGGCGAAGCACGTTAGTGTCCTCTCTCGATCTCTCTCTTTCTCTCTTCTTTCCTTCCTTCCTTCCTTCCTTTGTGCCTCGCGCGTTCTCTCTCTTCCCTTCTCTCTCTCTATCACACACACACACACACGCGAACACACACATACACACACGTATATACATTTCTCGTTTTCCTTCTCGCTCGCCTCTCCTTCCCTTCTCTTCCTTTCTATACCCGGGTTTACACATTCGGCTCCCGATGCCTTCGACATCTCTGCGGATGTCGCGCGTGTGAAGGTTCTTCGTGTATACGTGGACATCGGACAACGGACGCGGTGTGATTCCAGTACACGATCATCAGTGCTTTCGGCCGAGGATACAAATCTTGCGCGTCATTATGCAATAGACGTTCGCCCGACGGGAAAGAAGAACTCTGCCGTCACCGTTGTGGACGAGGACGGCGGTGGTGTTGTGCGGCATGTTTTTATCTTTGTTTTCGAATCCGGTGCCACGACGAGGAAACGCTTACGCCGCCGCCACCGCCGCCGCCGCTGCCGCTGCTCCTGCTGCTGCTGCTGCTGCTGTTTTCTAAAATTCGAGACACGAGTAATCACGTGGGAATGCGTCAACCGATGCGAGCATACCTGTTATTAATCTCCGCAACATGTACATTCGGTAGTGATATGTAGTGTAACTATGTGCCACGCTCCATATCATAGTGCCGACCGCGAATTTCTACCCACGAGCAAGAAGCTCTCCTATCGTCCGGACGCCTTTCCCTCTTCGCCTCTCACGCCGCATATTTTTCTCGCTGTTGTTCTTCTCACTTCGTCCCCGGTACTCGCCAGCGAAGTGTACAAAGAGATCGCCGCCTCTAAAGCGTCGTACCACCGTCGCGTCTCGACGCATCCCGATTTCTTAATAACGCGTTGTTATCGTTCGCCGGCAGCCGCTTACCGCCCCGGCTTCGACCCGCTCCACGCACGAAGATCGCCGCTCGAAAATAGTGATCCGATACCGGAACGTATCATCGTGGGAAGAACAGCCTCGCCTATCTGACGTTCTCCGGTTCGGCTTACTTTCGCGTGTTTGGATGTTGACCCACCGAGAAATCGTTCCATCGAATATGCTTCCTTTCCGCGGGCAAACGATACGAGGTAAGCAGAATTTTCTTTCTTCCATGCTCCTCGCGATTAATTAAAATCGGTTTAAACGTTACCGCTAACGTTTGTACGTTTCTAAAACGTTGAACGATTTGTTTATACTCGCACGTATACTTCTTATCTGATTATATTGTCGTCAACGATTATTTAATCGTAATCAGTGGGCAATAGAATGTTAGATAATGGAGCGTATTATTTACATCCGGGTGCACGTCATTTATGTAGATATAAAAAAAATTCTGCTTTAGATATCGTGCTCAGTGTTTAAGAAGAAAAGGATAATCGTTTACTAAGTATTGATTTTATTTAATGTACAGATATTACATACGTCGATTGAATCACAGTTAATATGAAATGAAACTTACAAACGTTTCGATTGTATACATATTAATTGTGTATAATTTACTTGCAGGCTAATTAACGTTCAGGAGTTGGTTCAAGGCATACAAATGAAGAAATTAAGTAAACTGGAGGACGCTGCTGGAACGACATAGTACACGGTGTGTCGAATGAGATAAAGGCGCGTAGGTAAAGGAGAAGAGCAAAGAAAAGAAATCGGATCGGAGGGTAACAAGAGATATAATACAGGAACCAGGACACTAAACTAGTGATGGATGAATGGGAGTGAGCACGGCATATGTGAAGTGCAGGTGTGGGTGCGAACGCACGTGGGAGCCTCTGGATGTCGAGGCCGCAGCACTGGCAGCGTCAGTGGCAGTGATGGCCCCTGCTCTGACGGAAGGCGGTCCTCAAAAGCCTGAAACATTGCTCCCATCCCTTCCAGCTGGCGGATTTCTTTCCCCAGAGCAGGCTACGCAGGTGTGCCAGAATCGCGAAATTCTGGCGAAATTCGTCGTCTCCGCGAACGTGCAACCATCGAAGATCGATGAACAGTGCTTACACGGTATATCGAAGGACCTCATCCGCGATGTCATCAATTCGAAGTATGCCAACGATCTTGATAGCTTGTCCACGTTTACGCACGGATCTGACTTGATCGCGAAGAAGGCATTAATCAAACAGGACTGCGAACAACCGGAGGTTCCGGCCAGTCCAGAAAAAAAGTTGACCGATACTATAATGAACGACCCATCTATGGGTGATCAAGCGGACAATATGGGTTTCTTAAAATCAAGCGCAGACTTGCCTTTGGTAGGCTCAGAAGCAACGGGAGACAATAAGAATCTGGACGTAGATCAGATAATGGCCTTCGGCACCGACATAAATACCGACAACGAGCAATCCAACATGGGCAACGTCGGCGACATCGGACAGAACGTCGAGGAGATCCTCCAGGTGATCAAGTCGATCGAGGGAAACATATCCGCCGGTAGCAACGAACCGGAACCGGTCCAAAGCGCCGTAGATAGCGTCGAGATGTTCTCGATGCCCGAAGAAGGGTTTTCGTCCTTCGAACGGGATCTATTGGACGTCGACGTGATGAGCATCTGTAACATCGCCGACGCGGTCGACCAGCAGAAGGTGAACACGTTGAAATTGCAACAGGACCTTGTTGCTCAGAAACAGCACGAGAGTGAGAGGAAGTGTGCATTTTTATTGAGAAGACTGAGGAAACTTCAGGCGAGATTGATCGGCAGGCACGTCGCGGAGGAGAATACCGGGGTCCTCGAGCTTGCCCATCACGGGGTGAAGAAATATCTTTTTCAAGAACTGGTCAACATTGGTTCTAAGTCGAACGTTAGGAACTTTCCTGGTATCAGCAGTAGTTTGAGTTCGTTTTTGCAAAAGATTGAGAAAATGTGTGTTGCCCAGAGCAACAGCGTGAATCGTCAACGATTATGTTGCCGATACTTCGGTGATGGATCGCGCGATAGTTTGGGTGGCGCTTCTGGCAACAATGGAAGCCGTCAGCCGGTGTTCAGCACGCCTCAAGTTAAAGTTAAGGGTGAAGAGATAGAGAACGTGGCTGGACCTTTGGCCACCCAGTTGCACGTTGTCGAATCGAATTTAGACTCCGATTGTACCGCGTCTAGTAGTGGTGGAGAGAGTTGTGATGAAATGCAATCGTTCAACAATCCGCATCAACAACATGTATCTATGTAAGTTACTATTTCGCATCTTCCAAAATAGCGTTCTCATCTTTCGGATCATTCTATTTGTCCCGAGTTCCACCAGAATGGACGATACGATTTTACATAGTCAGTTCCTTCATATTCACGTCGTCTGATCTCCGACAGTTGGAAACCGAAAATTGCCTTGGGCCGGTTTCAGATGTTTTCATTCCGTCCTCCATCTCGTAGTTTATAAAACGGTTAATCATCTTCGCTGAGAGATGGGAATCAGCGTGCACTCATTGATGTCGATGTCGCTTGTAGATCGAAAAGAGCAGCGTGGAGGTACGCCCAAGATCGGGCGGGTGTAGCAGCGAGGTGGACGTGGTTGCAAGCACAAATATCAGACTTGGAGTATAGGATTAGACAGCATAACGAATTGCAACGACACATTAGAGCTAACAAAGGACTATTTATACTCGAAAACGCGGAAACGGTGAACGGGTACAGCGGTGTGTTGCCGGGTTCCACGGGGCGTTACAATTCGCCGGAAGGTGAATTGCCGGCCAGTAGAACTCGACCGTTTGTCTGGAGTTTTTATAGAAAGAGAAAACTGTTGCAACTAGACAAGTTACACGAAGTCTCGAAACGCGCGGCAAAAGCGTCAACAGTGAGATGTAACTGTGATCATGTACTACCACCGTGTGCTCTGTGCACCGGAAGGTCGGATCCGACGCAACCGCAGGAACCGATCGAACAAATGTCCGTGCAGGAAAGGGTTGCGCTCGTAGATCCTTCCTTTCATCCTGTCCTGTCGTTCCCCGATGGTAAATAACATGCTCGCTTACGCGCCACGACGTAGTCTTAATTCGTGACGTAATCAGTTTGATCTTTCTGGTTTTCCCGCGTAGAAATTACACAGGGGACACATCTCGAGGCTATTATGAAGTCGTCGGAATGGCAGCAAAAGATGTTAAGGGGAAACCTACGAATCACACGCTTAAAAGATAAAGACACCAATGAACGAAGAAATAAAAAACTTCCAGGACACAGAGCGAAATATGCGGCCCGGTTAAAAAAATCGTCCTCGAGTATTCTTACCGCAAGTACGTACGTCTATCTTCGATTGTACCGATCGGACGTCCAACATCGGTTTATCGCTAATTTAATTGTGTTCGCGTAGGAATTAAGAAGAAAATGCTGAAGGAAAAGAGAAACAGGCTCGGTCACGATAGAAGCGTCCACGGTTTAAACAGAAAGAGGGTACAGAAACTAACGACTGAAGATGATGACGATATTAGTGCCCTTTCCAGCTCTAGTAAGCATTCGTCTCCAGTGCCTTCTCCGTTACACCACACTGCTGCTTCTACAGAGAAGAACACTGTTAAAGAAAAGAGTGCCACCTCTCACGCGTTAGTGTCATCAACTGTACCGACTTGTCGTCAATTAATAGATAGTAGGAGAGCTATAAAAATGTTCTGTTTTAGGAGGCTGAGGCAAAACTCATACGATATCGACAATATAGTTATACCGTACAGTGTAGCTGCTGCAACTAGGCTCGAAAAATTACAATACAAAGAAATACTAACACCGAAGTAAGTAACACCCTGTGAAACAAGTTTTACGCACTTTTCCTTTTCTATCAGTAATTATTAATAATCGCCGTACCGTTTATTAAGGTGGAGGTTATGCGATGAGCCTTCGAAATTGGACATTAAAAACGGTGTTATGCACAGGCCTAGTCAAGACAGTGATGTAAGCGCGTCTGCTTATTTTAAATACCAAATTATAAGTAATCTTATTTCGCCCGTACTAATCTCACATCTGCACGTAATATCTTTAGTTCGAAGATATGTCGGATGAAACTATTGCTTTGAGACACGAGCGTAGCGAAAGGGAAGAAAACAAGCGGTTTATGACGTACATGAGTATGCCGCATCAGTCGCGTATTCGGCATAATCGAAGGACAGACAGCCGAGCGGACAGCGGCGCGAACACGCCAGGTGATTAATTGACGATGATAAAATCATCTATCCTCGGTTTCGACGAATCGAGTTTAACGATCGTATTAAAGTCAGAATCTAAATTGGTCGATCTTTGTCGTCTTAGATCCCATGTCTCCGCATGCGAGCGATTTCGGCGGGGACACGATGTCTCCCATCACGTCTCCGCCCGCGACTCCGCAGATCCAAGACCCGGAGCACCAACACAATTCGGACCACGCGCATCGATCGTCTGCGCTGCAAAACGCTTTGCGACGTCGTGCCACGCCTACGTTCAGAGTAGCGAAGGACGAGACGAATATCTCGGTAAATGAAGATGAAAACGAGGTATTTACGTGATCAAAATTGTTGAGAAACGGTTCGGGAGGTGATTGGATTCTATATTAGATATAAAAAGGTTGCGTTTCGTTGTTAGATTTTGCCGTACGAACCGAGGGTATTCCCATTATCCGAGGAGGTTTATGACAAAATGTTGGAAGCTATGCCGGACGGGCATTGGCAGGCCTCGTCGGCGTCTCTTTGCTCCCGCGACGAAGAAAAGCCGGATGATGTACGTACAATCCATTTCTATTAAACGTTCGAATTGTCGATTATCTAAGTGAACAGTTTTTTATTATACAATACAAACAAATTATCCTCTCGTACTGACTATTAATGTAAACTTTGAGCCAACTTTCATGGCTCCTCTCGAGGCTCTCCCTGGTAAGCAGTGCCATTTGATGCTTATTCATTTTAAACACCGATTAATTTTGTTTTACATACCGCATCTGCCGGATACTTAGCAACGTTTCAAAGAGATCTCCATTGCGTTTCGAGATGTTGTACATAATGTTTTTATCATTTCTCCTCTCTGAGCATTTAGAGTCGTTCTGACGAATTAGCTTGCCGATTCTTTTTTCTCAGCCGTTAACAACGCTTGTATATTTGAATCTATAGTTTTTTGTAATATATATATATATATATATATATATATATATATATATATATATATATATATATCTATACGCAGAATAACCGTTGGACGAGATAGCTGGTTTCCCTTTTGCAACCATTCAGGTGGACGTTAATATTTCGTTTCTAGGATGGGGAAATGGATTCTCCGGAATCAGATTCGACAGAATCAGCTTGTTGTGACATAGAGGGTGAGGATCCCAATGATCCTGAATGGACAGTAGCTGACGATAGGGATACTGAAAAGGAACGAATACGTCCGACGGCTAAGAGATAGGATAAAACCTTTAATACGTACAGTATGTCTACGTCGTCGTTACTATATGCAGAAGCTACCTGTCAATTGTTATATATATTTGTCGGTCATGTAACATGCACCTTAAGTTAATGGTATTACGAATCTGTAAAGTGTATCATAAATATAAATTTTATAACTTCATTCTGCTTAAATTAATGGAAAACCTTAATAATTTTTTTGCTTTTTAAGTATTGCTATTTCGGCCAAAGCATTAGAATTGTATGGATGATCATCCTCTTATTTAGGACCTAAGGGTATTGTTATATTTTTCTTTTCATTGTTGTAATCAATAGTAAAAAGAGAGAGACCGAACGTGGCGTCCTATAAACATAGTTAGAATCTCGTACGAAGCAGAATTAGACAATTTTCTACTGATATAACGAGAGAAAGGGAAACCTATGATGAAATGTATTTATATTATAATCGAACTCTTAAACGTTTAATAAAAGTGCCAATCGAAATGTTCTGTAGCATTATCCTTCGATGTTGCATATTTTTTCTAGTTGCGACGAGACAGGATGTTCATTGTATAACAATTGAAAGATCATTCGATCGAAGATATCACACGATAATTTATTGTACGTGCCCCTGTATTATGTACATCGTTATATCTCTATACTCGTCTTCTCTCATCATTGTTTATTATTTCTTCAATCGACTTTACATGATTTCTGCATCTCACATACACATGTAACAGTCAAAAGCAGTTTACCTCGTGACGTTTGAACACGCGCGTGATCATATTCTTCATTTAATATTTTTACATATCATTACACAGGTAAGAAGTTGAAGTTGTAAAGGGATAATGGCACTTGGTTTGTTTTAGTCGTCGCAGAAAATAAACGAGACACGGAAGGCAATCATGTAATTCGTACCCTGCATTTTGACTGTTACGTTCTTATTATTATTTATAATTTATAAAGCATAAATTCATATTTATTTAAGTAACAAGTTACATGTTCAAAATCTCATGTCACTGTGATTTCATAATTCTCTAACAGATCTGTGATACTACATGTAATTTCTTTCTTATCACATATTTTATATTTAGTCGAACATACCTATATTTAAAAGTTATGCGCTTAGATTTTGTACACCACATTTTGAATGAAAATAAACAGGCAGTAATGGAACACGTTTTTGCTTGCGTTCATTTTCAATGTAACACGGGTGCATTATTCCTTATTGACACGATCGTTTATCTATTTATCAATATCATTTTATTCGTACATACAAACTTGTATCAAAATTTTATATACAGGTATAAAAATATAATAGCGTATAAAAGACGTTTTAACCGTGAAAAGAAACGAATCGAGCGTCCAGATTCTCCAAGTTTATTATCGCGGCAGTATGAGTATTACTGAAATTTGGGACGGACACCAGTCTAACAGTTTGATTCTCCTCGCCTTTCCACAGTTTCGTTTCGAACTTTTCCGCGTTGCCCACGAAATATATATCTGGACATTCTTTCATAATGAACAGATCTTGTTCGTAATACGGGCAGGCTAATAATGTATCCGGAGCGGTCGGGCACAGATGTCTCCATAATAACGTCTTCTCCAGCCATTCGAGTGGCGAAGTAACAGTATCACCTGTTGCTTTAATTATATCTTGTACCGATTGACCACTGGTACCGACGATCACTCTGTCCTCGATTTTTCCAATCCATGGATTCGTGACACACTTGAAGCTTTCTAATCTGTAATATTCTTATATGTAAAAATGAACATACATATATTATCTATTGTAGTATTAACGTGAACAAGAACCTGGTGGATTTTGGCAGCAGGCAAGGATGCAGTGGCCTTTGAGGTAGCATGATATTAGTGGGATCGTGTTCCCCTGGCATCAAACTGACGAAACAATGCATTGCTATATTGCTTAGGAAAGAATCCACAGTTTTTAATATCTCCCCATTATTTGCAGCTGCAACTGTTGCCGATTGTGTACCGTTTCCACTTACAGTATTACCTAAGAACACATTTGAACGTGTCAATGCTCTCGCATAATTCGAATGATTGGAAGCACGGTTCACCTGCTATGATAAGACGAACGATGGAAGTGTTATCTTTTTGTACCGTCGCAGCACCAGCCATTCCAGACAGCCACTCTACGAAAAGGGATACTTCTAAACTCATATGGCTGTTAGACAAGTCTAATCCAGAGACGATTACCAAATTCCCTTTGGCCGTAGATTCTTTTAAAGATTCTTTCGCCACGCATCCCGGAAAACACCATTCTTTCACCTAAGAGTAATGTATTAAGCGTAAAACAGGAGAACATCAAGCTGACGCTTGTTTTAAAATTGAAATTACCGTGAACGTTCCATCACTGTTCTCATTGCCTAAGATCGCACAAACCACCCCGGTGACTATCTCTTTCAAGTTCACTTTCTCGCCTATCAATTTAATACGCAGCATTTCATCTTCTAAAAACGGTAGATCATCTTCCGAGCAATAATCCGATCTGGAGGAAGGAAACATAAGCTGATGATCGTCGCTCAGTTCTCTCAAAATCGAAGGCTTCCACAGCTGGTGTTTGTACAGCGTTCCAATCAACACGCATTCCTCGCCTTCCAAATTTTCTAACTCGGCCAACTTTACGATCGGCACTTTGCCTGTACAACGAAGGGAGAAATAATTCACAGGAGTCTCATAACCCTCAACGAACGCTGTCGTAAAGCAGAGATTAACGTACCCCATTTAGCTCGAACACGAGGAATCAATACGTCTCTCAGCTCACCAAGTCTGGCAGAGTAGATGTGAGCGAATTGTTTTGAGTAATTATTTTTCGTCTGTATGAACTTCTCCGAAAGATTCTTACACTGTGCTTGTTTTCTAACGTACACCTGCAGTTTCTCCTCCCCCGGTGACGTCAAAGAATTAGCCGTTTCTCCGGTTTTATGAACCATTCTCGATCTGGATTCACGCCGAATTCAATCAAATAAATTACGTTGGCCTTAGCACTGTTTCTGACGGACGTGTTTTGCGTACTTGAGTTTATGCGGTACACCGGTAAAGGCGGTAAAATTGTATGGAAAACACTAGCTCCATCTTTCTTTCCCGCGGAGGCCGTTCCTCAGTCCCCTCAGTCCGCGTAATCTTTTACCAAGTGAACAGTGTTACGCGGTGACGAAATGACATCGAATTAGCATTATTACATATTATTCAAAGAAACGCGTACGTTAATCGTATAAACGTTCGAAGGAATCGCGTAACGTAGAAGGGAGGGACAGTTATAAGCTAATCCTTGCCCAGACACACAATTGTTGATATGCAGTTGTTCATCGTTTCAATTTTCTTTATTATTTTTTCTACGGGCATATAAATAAAATCTTATTGCTTAATATTTTTTTTTAAATATATATATATATTATGTGTATATATATATATATATGTATATATGTACGGTATCATTATCATTATAGATACGATGATATGTTTTTGTAGTCCCAATGATTAATATGCACGCATTTGTGCAACAATGCCTCGAGCGTGAGACACGTTATGGACGGATTGATCCAGATGCAGGCTGGACATTCCGAACGATCGAGTCGCGATCATTTTTTTCGTCACGAACGACGACGACGACCAGGCTTTCGTTCTTCCGTTCTCTTTTTTCGTTCGTCTACCTACGTTGTTCGCTGTTGTCCGTTACACGGAAGAACGAACAGCTCGATCGACTCAACTTCGGCGATCGATTTTCGGAATGTCCTCGCGTATCCGGCAGTATTCTGACGAGGCCTAAGATCGTCGTTCGAGCCTCGCCCGTGAAGAAGGTGACGAAAAAAAGGAGAGAGGACGCGGCCGCGGCGGGCCGCTTACTTTCTTTCGACTTGTTCTCTTTTAATTGATTCCTCTATGCCGGTTCCGATCGCGGAGAGGCATCGCTCAAAAGCCCCGTCGACATACTGATCTAATTCATTTTGTTTGCTCGCTAAACAGATCAGATTCTTATCCTCTTAATTTTACATCGCTACGGTAAAGTTATTATTTTTTTTTTTCCACTTTAAATATCACAATAACCTTACACAGAAAGCTGCAACTAATTCATAATCATATTAATATTAATATATCATCATTATCATATCGTTATTACTTTATCATTATTATTATATTAAATATCGTTATTATTAATTATTATTATTGTTGTTTTTATCATCCTACTCGTAAATATGACGGGATCTTCTTATCTCTCTTGTTCAACGAAAACACCAAAGTAACGCGCGATTTGTTTATGTATATAGGGTACGATAATAATTGCTTTTTTTCACATTTTTTTTTTAAAACACATCCGCGGCTCTCCGAGTCTCGCGTTTATCCGTTGGCGGAGGATGGAGCGCATTTCCTTACTTCCCCCTCTTTACGCTCGCGTACGTCCGATCGAAATTGGTAAAAGTAAATCAGCCCGTTCCTCCGTTACTATCACGTACGATCGCTAAAGTAAAAACGTATGTAGTCTTCATCTTTTCCCGGCGCGTTCCCCGTACTTTCAAGTTCTGTCCTCTGTCGCTTCCCCCGGTTTCGATCGAGACGCTCTTCGTTTCACACTCACAGCGACGTTAATCGATCAATAAAATCGCATTTCTATCGGTTTTTCTTTTCTTTCTTTTTTAGTGTTCACCCCGTTCTTCTAGTATCCTTTGAGCAACCGCAGGACAGGAGAAGCCGAAGAAGGTAAGGAAACAGAAATACTCGTTTCAAGCTCCGAATTCATAGACCGCTTATTGCTGTATACGATTCTATCGTCGATTAACGTGTTTCGTCTGACATCGAATTTGAAATTTCACACTCATGAGTCGCGCGCGTGCGAACTCGTCGTAACAGTTTCTTTAACAAGACACCCGATATTGGTTCACCGGAGAAAACGTCGCAACGATCAAGATATCGGTTTTTCTACAAAGGAAATAAATTATGCATACCGTATATCACAACGCCGCCGTCGCAAATACTTACGATCGTACCGTCTCTTTCGGTCATTCGAAATTTCACAAACTAAATCGCATGGTGATTCTCTCCGAGTGAACGACGAACGATCTCGTCGCCGTGCCCGTTTCGAATTCGATATCTTGACGAGACCTGCCGCGCGTCGATGATCGTTCGCGCGGCTAACAAGTGTACGTGCGATAACCAGGTGTGGAGAACAATAAATGATGTTACAGTGTAAACGACATTGCTGGGCGCGAACCGATCAAATCGACGACGGCCGACTTTCTCCGCGGACGAAGGTATCGGCTTCTAAACATTAAAAACGTATCACAATTCGGTCGTCTATTACACAGGATGTCTCGTGACATTGATTTACGTGGCTAATTCTTTCTTTCACCTAACGCACTTACCAACGTGCTTAATTTACATAGACAAGTCGAAGACCGAGCTTGCAATCTTCGCTGTTTCATTAAATGAAACGAAATTATTTAAAGCAACGTCGATACTGTCGATCAAATCGACCCTATCGACGCTTCAACGACGTGTCGCGGCCTCTCGATCAATTATCCTAATCAACAAATTATCAGCACGTTCAATTTGGAACGTTCTTTCGATTTACTATCAGATTTAATCAACGGTTTACATCTCACCGGAGTTATTACTACTATCTCGATCAATTTTCAACTCGACGCGTTCTCGTCGGTGTCGAGACTTTGGTCGAATTCACAGGCTCCGACTTTCGACTTGATTTCATATCTACAACCTCCCTTCAGCGAATCGGCTCGAGTTCCACGGATCGAGCAACTTCGGCTAAGAATTTTATTTTATTTATTGCTCGAATCGAGACGGCGAACTCCGCGAGATAGATTTCAATTGAATCGATCGATCAAATTATTTAACTGTAACAACGGGAGTATATAAAATCAGAGATACTCCCGCGGAGTTGGTCGTTTCCGATTCGAACGAACTTCCAACTCCGACGAACGTTTGAAACGTGTTCGAAGGCGTTCGGTCGTGTATTCAGATTCCGCTGTACCCGATCTCCAGCGGTCTGCCGGAACTTCGCCAGAACAGAAAACTAACGTGCAAATAAATACACGGACATTACAGCTTCTTTACACAGAAAATACTATATGATTACGCGTGTCGATCTCGTTAAGCGTCTACACGACGAACCACGTTTAACTGTGCAGGTGCCGATGCAACAGCGAGATTCATATATTTTCCAAGTATAAATTATTTAAATAAATATTATCTTTGGCTATCACGACAATTATAAATAATAATAATAATAATAAGTTAGAGAGACTGAACACGCTGAATTATCACCGTAAGAAAATACAATTTCGTTCTATCGAACAAACCTAAGTAGATATACGAGAAATAAATAATTGTGCTATTTGTACACTCGTTTCCTCAAAGCATCGATTCGGTTTTCCAGAGAAACCACTTCTAACTGGCGTTGATCTCGTTATACCGATTTAGAATTGGATGCTGGCTAATCAACCGAAGAGACGTAGTATACTACTTCGCCTCTCAGGCGTTACGCAATGAAATCGTGTAAGCTTCGCAGCTGAAGGAAAAGAGAATCTAAATTATAACGTAGATCACCGGACTAACTGGAACAGAGTTCTTTCGTTCGTTCGTTCGTTCGTTCGATGCACCAATTCTGTAAACGTCGTTCGGCGTGCAGGCCACGATCTCGCTGATCACCATTCGTATCTCCATCTCGACGCTATCACGAATACCATTACATCTAAACGAGCGATTCTCGCGTCCGTTCCATGGCGTTAAACGAGTGTGAACATCTTCAGTTCGTGTTTCCCAGTTAGTAATTCGCTTTTCTACGGCCTACGCTTCTCTTCGATTTCATGATTCATTTCAATTACGTGGTTCATCGTTGTTCATCGATCCTGCGATCGAGGCTTGGACGGTTTCCTGCAGCCGTCGCACCCTCCCAGTCAAACCAAATCGTTCACATTTTTGTTTCAGATCTCGCAGACGTTCCACGCTCTACAGCGATTCAGATTGCCTGGGAACGGTCAGCCAGAATCAACGTTCATAGCATCTCTCGTTCTTTGGGATTGTTTACGCAGCGTTGATAAATTAATAAAAATAGTCGAACCGTTCAGGTACCTATGTGCAAACAAATTTCATATGTCCCGTGGTAGTTTCTCAGTTGCCTGATCATGAGACGCCTCCTCGGACGCGCGATTCATTTTACATGATTAATAGAATCGAAATCATATTTCGAACCGTCGCGTTTTGTCGTTCGATCGTTGATCCCTTCTCGAACGAGTCGCGAGAGTCTCGACACCCTGAAGATCAGGGCACATCGCAATAATAACAGTAATAATGATAATAATAATAATAGTAATAATAATAAATAATACAGAGTTTAGATTTCTGCGAATATTTTCTAGCTACGGTCCCCTAGTTTCGTCGTTTATATCTCTCGGAATGTATCGACTCCTCCATTCTTCTATCAATAATTAATATCTCTTAAAGAGAATTCGTATTTCCTTTTGTTACTTTCATCGTGATTATATTGCAGGGCTTTTCACAAGTCCCCTAACTTGTCTAGACGAGAATACACGTCGTATTTGAGTATATTAGAAAAAATGATATGTCTTATTGTACGTGGTCGCGATATTTCGCGTTCCTATCACTTTTCTCTTCTGATCAAGTGTCAGACACGCTTCCTTTCCCTTCCCTCCCGAATGGAACCCTGAGCAGCGCCCCGTTCGACTCCGCTCCCAAAAATTCGATTTACCTCGTCAATCGTCTACCTGAGAGTCAAACTAAATTTTTGTCAACCGTGCCGCAACGGCTTCGATCTCGCGTATTGAATTCTCTGTTCGTCCGCAAGGCGTGTAAGTTCTCGGCGATCCACGGAACGAACGGTCTACCCGAACAAGCTTGAGTATGCGGACAGAAAGCGAGGGATCAAAAATAATTCGCTTGGAAAAATATTTCGAGGCTGGCCTAGTTTTGTTACTTTTCGAGTTTCGTGGATTTTCAAGGTTGTCGCTTCGGGACGGACTCGGGATCTACTACGATCACTGTGTACGGCAGGCTCGTCGTTCCTCTACTTTCATCCTAGTTTAATTACTTTCAATAACGAACTTTCACGTCTTGCACGATTCTCACAGGGTTCGTTCGTGCGTCGTGTCACCATGATTGACGTCACTCGTCTGATCTTTCGATAGATACGCATCGACGTCTTTGGCGTTCGGAGACGGTTCACCTCGATGTGTCTTCCAATCGTGCAGAAGCTTCTGCTGGAGAACGCTGTTCGTTCCTGTTTCAGGTTTAAGAAAATCTCTCTTGTAACTGCGTTTCACTCTCGAACATCTCACATCGGTTTCTATAATTTGACGTTTGTCAGATCTTTCTGATTCTTTGGGCACGGGAAAGATCCCCTCGTTTCGTTTGTATCTCGTGGAAAAGCGTTAGTCTCGTTGGTCGTTCAAGTGCTTCCTCGTCGTCTATCGCGTGTGGTTCTCACGTGTGTGTATACATATCTATTATGTACATATACGTATGTAAAAAAGAAACGAAAACGGACTCGTTAGAATAATTCTCTAGTCACGTACAAAATATCTGATTTACGAATACATTACACCTCCTCTCATCTCTTCCCTTTCTCCCTTTCTCAGATCAGTTTCTCTCCCACTCGCGTGTAATATACATATATTATATATTTGTTTTTTTTTCTCTTCCTCAGTATATATATAGCTATTTGTATATATATATATATATATATATATACTTTCCGTATTTTATAATCGATTTCTAATAATTACGCGAACGTCTGTTGACTATAATTGTATACCTCTATAGCGTACTGTCTACTGATATGAGTTTTCCTTTTAGTTTTCACTTGTGTAAAGCACTTTTTCTAGATACGAACAAATCTCGTTGAAAATTCTTTTCCATTCGATCGGTGCTTGGATGGCAGAATGTGATATGTCCAATACGAGAGGAGCTCTAGACTACATCTAGAAGCGGCTCAAACGTCTTCAGAGATTCCACACTTACTCGCAATTTTTCCAAAGTGTATCACGTTTTACCGTTTAGCTTCTGAATCAATTTTTCTCTGATCGGCTTCGCACGTAGCGAACTGCTTCGTCTCGTCGTCTCGCCGGGTCGTTGTATCCTCCCCGGACGGTTTCAAAGCTGAGATACACATTTCGAATGTCTACGATGTTCGTGACTATATAGACGATTGTAAAGTTTCGTCACTGGACTCGCTCTATTTTCCCTAGTTTCTCTCGTTGTCTTCGGTTGCGCGATTTCTGCAGCTCGTTCTGGGCTTTTCAGAATCTTTAGATCGACGCTATTTTCGAACGACCTACGAATCGTCGTGTTTAAAATAAAAGTCTGGATGAGCTCGATGACCGTTCAGATTCAACGATCGTTATTTTTATATTTCCTATTTTACGGGTCATCGATAGGAGAGAACGCGAGTCCAGAACGAGCGAGCGGAACGCGACGGAGTAGTTGAGTAATTTAAACAGCGGTTGTAAGCGATACGCGATAGCAGGATAATCGAAAAATCGTGCCGCTTTCCCTTGGTTTCTTCTTTGGTCTCTCGACGCATTGGTTTTTCGTTTTTTTTTCATACAAAAGTAGCAAAAGCCTGGCCGCAAGAGCCGTATCAGAATTATCGTAGCGACGCACTTTTCAACGCGTCGCCACTTACCTCTTTCTCTCTCTACGTCGAACGTGCAAATTGTGGACAAAGTCGTGCGTTGCGGACGATAAAGACGGATTCCTATCGACTGTGCAGACTCTATTTTTGTTTCTTTTTTATAAACGAAAAGGATTCGATACCCTCGTAAAAATTTATAGCCGAATTTCAAAAAGATGTTGGAGCCTGTACACAGCGAATCGAAATCGGCCTCGACGATTATTGTTATTGACACGAGTCAATCGTTGATTGGTGTGATGGTTTCGCGTTTGCGTTTTGTTGTACGATGTAATTTGAAATTGGGACCGAGTCGGTCTGATTAGCTACAAACTTCCCACGTTCGTTCAACACTCACGCTATATACAGTAATATCGTAATAGTTATATTTGCACACATACGGACGCACGCTATCTTGGGCAGTACAACTATTGTTATTCCTCTTGTTCAATATTGTAAAATGATATGTTTTACGTTAAGGTCAAGCGAATTACATTGCCCTGTGAGAGGCATTCGAGAGCCTTCGTTCGCTTCTCTCCACGTCGGTGGTCACGGGTCAAGTGCACCGCGGATTTTCTTTTATCTGAGACAAAAACGTTGAACATTGAAACTGTATATTTCATTCTCTTAACTATGCGTCGAAATCCGCGGTCTGATTAGGGACTCTGATGAAAGATTCGAAAGGAGGTGACGACGAACGATTCCCCCAAAGAAGAAGAAGAAGAAGTAGATGAAGAATAGATTTCTAAGGGATAGAATTCCTCCTTTTGCCACTGAATCGCAAACTGATCGACCAAATTCTTTCCTTCGCTCTCTCCGAATTCGCAAATGTAAGGCCTCGCATGGATTTCACAAACTTAGGCTATACTTTCCGCCGTTTTCCAAAATCACATATGCGTCTAATTTCATTTTTAGTTAAAACGCGAATGGCTCTCGTTCTCGGAGGCGAACTTTCACTCACCAATTGACATCACGCTTCCCCCCCGTCGAAATGTCAAACGATTTCTAACAAATATATAATATATTATGTAGTCCAGGATACGTTTAAGAAAAGATTCGATCAATTTTTCATGACTCTCTGTCTAGATCGACTATCAGGAAAATTATTCAGTCACCATCTATTTAGTGTTGTGTATATATATATATATATATGTACATATATATATATATGTATGTATGTATGTATATATATGTATGTATAATTATATCGACAATTCTCTAACGAGTCAGAAATTCGGTGATATGTTCATGGATCGACACGTTCGCGGATTCAAGCGGTTTACACACTGCTTTTTTTATCCTAATATTCAGGAAAGTATTCGTCCAGGTCGTTTACCAGATTTTTCTTCTAAAGAACCCTGTCATAATCGTTTAAATCGTCAGAGAGAAAATATTCAATAATCCTTAATTTATACCCAATATTCCATTGGACGTTTAAACTGATTCAAGCGATACATTGAAACGAATAATAATTCTTTTATACGATGCTCGACGCGGCAAAAATAAATTGTACTGATCGGATCAATTATTGATTTATCAACGACCCGGCGAAAGCTTTCCAAGACAATTATCTACTTTAAATCTGCCCGGCAAGCCCCTTAACGATCTAACGATATGTATCAGAAGAGTGACAACCCTGAAACGCCTGCCAAACGTTAAATCGACGGTGTCGGAAATTGTTCGCGAGCCGAAACCGTAGTTTTCACTTTGTTCTCTTTGCGTCCGAGGTAATCTCGTTGCTCGGCGAGCTGCGTTTACCGTTTCCGAGGGACAGTCTCGTCTCGCTCTGGATTTCGTTTTCGGTCCAGTTCCCCGGAAACGAGCCTCTTTCAGGTCAGCTGGATTTTTGTTCCACAGCGAGAAGAAAGGCAAGAAGCACTTCGTTCCGCCGCTGGACCTTCCAACGACGACCGTCGTCGTACTCGTTCAAGGGAACTTTTCACATAATCGCGGCGATGATTCTCGGTACGACATGTAGACCGTGGCTAACAGCGTATTATCTTTTGAATCAAAATTAATCCGAGTTTATTTTCATTCCCTAATGTGTTTCATTTCGTGTCGAGGCCAATCCTGATAAAAACATTTTGTCACGGAGAACGTCGTCGAGCAACGAGATCTCTGATTCGCTCTGGTAATCGTTCACGTATCGCATGACTTGGACGAGTAAACGCGATCATTTTCGTGTGACACACCGATATTCATCCCTCGACGTTTCCCTTCGATTCTACCTCGGCGCACGTCGAATAGAAAAATAAAGGAGGCTCGAGAGCAATTACGACCACATCTTTCGAAACGGTAAACCGCGAAATTAGCTGCTCCGAGTCACAGTCACCAACGACGATTTCTCGTCTCGCGCTGATTTCACGTTTCACGCACACGGTTCGGTGCCACTTTAATTGTATTCTACCCTTAAAACCACTCGATCACTGTTAATCGCGGCCGCGATAATGAATGCCCCAGCGGTCGCGTTTCGATAAATAGTTTTTACCAGCAGACGAGGATTGCCGAACTGTGGAGCTCGGCGAATCCACGAGAAAAATATGAGACTCTTTCTCCCGATCACCGTTGAAGAACTCGAGCTTTCCTTCGATCATCGTCCGATTGATAATGCCAATTAAATGATATCGTACTTCCTTCTGCGTCATGCATGGACCTCGATTTCAAGTGTAAAAAATTCTATACTTAACGTTTTGAACTTTCTCAGCACGTCAGAAGTGCGAACGGGTTCGTTCGTCGAGATTCCTTCAACGGAACGATCGCGAGTATTAATTAGAGGAACACGCGGCAACTCCCTGTCTTTCGAGGAGATACAGGGCTAAGTAGAAAACGACGAGGCGATAGAAAACTATCAGGCAGGCTCGAACAGTTTCTCGGTTATATCTTTAGTACATAGAGTTTAGTCAGAAGCGTCTCCTGGAGTTAATTCAGGACTGCGACTATTCCTTCCTGTTTCGTTCGCGAACTGCCGCAGAGTCGAAACGACCACCGGCAGATTTTTTTTTTTTTAGGAAACCAAGCGTCGAATCAACTTGAAATTAATTACGGATTCTGTGGCAGATCGAAGATCTGACGAACGATCAAACGGCCATGTCGATCGATCGTTCATCTTTTCGTTATTGCATAGATCGGTTCTTCGGCTGTCGTTCGACCGCGCGTCGTCCGCGGGACAGAAGGGGGAGGGGTTCGACGTTTGAAATCGGGACGAGACGAATGAAATACACACGGATCATACGAAATATACAGCATGACTCGACCAACGGGAAGGCACTTGGGCAAATTACGTGCCGAGTTGGCCGTTTCTCTATCTAGCACGCAGGGCACGACACACCACCACCACCACTACTACAACCACCACCTTCGTGATCCTCGTTTTCCGACTTGTCTCCGCGCCATTACCGAGACAGATCGTATTTTTTTTCTGTTTTTTCTTTTCTTCGAGTTTATATCTTTAGTAAAAGAACGGTTTTTTTTTTAACTTTCTTCCGTCTACTGCTTAATCCTATGATATGTTCGCATTCGTTATGTATAATGTATATAAGATTACTTTACGTAGAGTTAACGCGATCATTCACTCCGTCCCTCGCTTCTTTTTCTTTCTTTTGTTTTTTTTTACTCGTTTGGTTCCCGTTCACGCATACTCTCTCTCTCTCTCTCTCTCTCTCTCTCTCTCTCTCTCTCTCACGTTCACTGCCCACTCTCGTCTAGGATATTAGACTCTCCTTAACAAGATACATTAATTAAATGTATAATAATTATATATGCTCGCGCTCGTCGCGACGCGCCAATGATAAAACATAAATACACGCTTCTTAGGGCACCTTTGGTATTAAGCTTGATGTACTCGTCTTCGTCTCATTTGTTTTTTTCTTATCCTCTTCTTCGTATTCTATATTACAGAATTTTTAAGCGAGCCGCCGCGCGGTTTCGTTCTACTCCCTCGTCGAGATTTGCGTCCCTCGCGTCACCGAAGCTGGCCAACGATTTTAATCTGTTAATTGGGCGGTAAACACTTAACTCTTATAATTCGGTTTTCTACTTTCAACTTCACCTGTACACGTTAGAATTTTTCACATGCCTAAAGTTTAAACTCTGTTCTTCTGACATCATCGATCCGCCCTCGTCAATTCTTACAAAATAGAATTTCCCATCTCCATTTTCTAATTACTTTAAACTCTGATCCGTCGGACGACCCAGTTAACAGTTAAAACTACTCTGTCTCTCCGGGAAATGACTGCGTTGTCTGTCGTCCTACGAGGAGGAGCCCGTCCACCCCGTTTGGTTTCACCCGAAATTTTTTCGAAAACAGCGCGGGGCTCGATTTTCCTAAATCAATCTTTCGCGACTCTCTCTCTCTCTCTCTGTGTGTACGTGTGAACAAGTATTAACGCTACGTGCGTGCGCGTGTGATTTCGATAGTGCCTCTGTCTCACGTTTGCCTCTCTGGATGTGTACGTGTGTGATAAAAAAAAAATCATTTACACGTTACCGTTCATACGTTCCTGGATCGACGCATTTTCTCTGTTATTCTCGACAGTGATCGACGTTACGAATCTTCTTGTTCCCTCATGTGAGATTGATTGAAATTACAGTTCTCCGGCTAGTCCGATGGAAAGGAGTTATGAACGATAGCCGTGCGTCTGTGTGTGACAACGTGTGTGTTTCATTTGGATTCGTTAATTCGTGTCGCTTCGTCGTTTACCGCGATCAAGACTCGGTGGAAAATAAATAGACAAGGTAGTAGACGGCTAATCGAAATAGATCGATGAGTTAAGTCGTTAAAAAATATATATACCTAGGAATATCATATGCGCGATTATATCTTGGGCCCCCTGCGAGTCGCGAATTTGAAATGCCGCGCGATTTACATGAATTTCAATATCCCTACCGTTGCTGCGTCCGTGAGACAATCACGTACACATAGACAAAACCCCTGTCTCTCGTCTCCGTTCCGACGCCCGATCTTCGTCCTTCCTCTCGTGTGTGTGTGTGTGTGTGTGTGTGTATGTGTACATACGTGAACGCTCTTTTTTAACATTTTTTCTCCTCTACCCTCTCCCTGGACTCTTGTTCGTGTCCTGCGCTCTCTCCTCTCTTCGCTTCGTCGACGATTCCGTTTACGGAAACGTCGAGTCCCGATCGTCGAGAAACGGGGCGTCGAGCACGCATGGTCTTCCCTCGCCCCGATCCCTTTACATCCCGTTGATGTCGATCTTAAGGTTGCCCGTTTTCTTCTCTCTTTGATCCCTGGAATCATCATCGGTTCAATCAGAACAATTTCAAACGTACATCGACGTACAACATGATTCGAAAGAAAATTGTCCGTTTAAACGTACTGATCGTTAGACTGCGGATTTTACGAATTCAATATAAATACGAATCAAGTATAAACAATTAAAAGGATCGAAAAATTGAAGTACCAGAAGCCGCATGCACAAATCGCGATACTTACTACGGACCGTTTTACAAGAAAAAATCCGCAATCTACTCGTGACTCTCCTAATTACAATCCTCCTGATAAATCGTTCCGATCGTATCAGTCGCGTTATTGCGAAATAATAAGAATTTAAACGGTCGACCAGCGGATCTCTCGAGTAGAGGCAGAGGGGGAGGATGGGATATCGCGTCGCGTTTTTTAATGAATCCCGTCATTGTCCCAAGGAACGAAAAGCAAGAGACACAACCTACATTTGGTCCCTTTACCCCGGGAACGCGTAGAAGAAGAAACGCCTTGCCATTGAGTAATTTACGTACCTCATTAGGCAGTGACTGCGTCCGGGGCTGAAAAGCTCTCTTTTACATCCCGTCTCTCTCTCTCCCTCTCCCTCACGGTTTCTCGTATTTTCAAACGGAGAGATCCCATGGAATGAAAGAAAATATTCGCGAGACTTTTTTCATTCACCGAGAGATCAAAGGACAGAGAAAGATAAATAGGATATAAGAGAGAAAAAAGCGGTTCTAATACGTCGGACGTTCCCTTCGGCAGCCACGTCCGTCTTCCCAAGTTTAAGGTGGCTCTCCTCCTTTCGTCGTGTCAAATGCGTATAAAGGATCATAAAGGTTGTTGAAACCTCTACAAAATCCTCGTTCTCATTTCAATCGAACGATCAAACGGAACCGTGCTGTGGAAACAGCGTCATCGATACTCTTTTGTTAATTCCGTCAAAGCTCGACGTCGGACTTTGCGGGAAATTGAAATTCTGTGAGCGAACGGCTTAGGAGCGTTTAGAACACTCAGATAAAATCATGGTCGATTTATAAAACTTTTTTGCGAGAACCACCTTAAGCGAAATGAATTAGTGATGATGCGTTTCGTACCAGCCACGTAGCCCCAAAGCAGATTCTATCGATCACCTCTAATTTCGCCTAGCGACGGGGAAGGTCGGTGTGGCCCGTTTTTACCACTGCCTCGATCGAATCCTATTTTCGCGAGGACCGTTCCCTTCTTCTGACCTACATCTGATTTTCGTCATAACTATTTTTCCAATTTCGTCACAAAATCGTTACTTCGCTTATCATCAATTTTAACTGCTGTTCCATTCGTTCTATTTTTCGTTTCGATCATTCCATTATTGTAGATCTTTTTTTTTTATTCAATTTTACTCGTCGTTCTAATCTCGCGACACTTGGTTCACACTATCGTATCGATCGTTCGATCATCGAGGCTCTCAACGCTTTATACATGGTGTCCCAGAAAAAATGTCAGAGCCGAAGAGAAGTGATTCTGTAAGTGTTTCTCAAATTCAAAAACCACGGCTCAGTTTGTATTTGACCGAAGGTAATTGTTATTCAGAAACACTTGCAGAATCACTCCTTTTCGGCGCTGACAATTTTTCTGGTACACCCTGTATACACGATAAATCTAAAAGTTTAATGTAAGCTGATTTCAAGGAATACGTGCGATACGGTTTTTACTTCGAACGACAAACTGTGTTTGCGCTGGAAATGGTATTAAATTAGGACCGTAGCGAAAGGGGATCGAGAACCGATCCGGATACGTTCAACAATGATACGAGAAGTTATTGTAAGGACTCTCGCGATGACATACGCCGCGACGTCGCTTCAGAAATCTACTGGCACGCGGACCTCTTTGTACCCAGCGAGCCTTTGTGATCTTTATTCCCGTTTTCAGCTAGATCTTTCCACTCCTTTAATCCGATTCACTGACAAATCCCCGTTATACAAACGTAAAGCCAGAGACGGCCCCCGCGTATCTCCTGTATTTATCTCTGTACCGGTTCCGATGGTAAATAGTATTTAAATATTGTTCCAAATGAAACGGTGCAAATAGTTTCCGATCCCGTTCAACGATGGGAAATCGTTTAGGGACGATTTTCCATCGTTCGACTCCTGTTCTTACGAACGTCAAAGGGCGAACATTTTCATTCGACTCGATCTCAACTTATATTCATCGTTCTCTTCGATCCGTACTCGACCTTCCCCAAAACTTTGAGAATCATGAGAAGCGAGGTGCATTCGGCGGAACACAGACAGGATTTCAGCAATGATAAACGAGCGCCACGCACATCCACGAGATCAGAAGCTTGCATGAAAGTGACGTAACAGGGACTCGGGAATGGAATCGACGATCGAATAAATTTTCCGCCGGCAATTTTAAGATAATTCATAGAAACGCGATTCATAGGCGATTAGCGGCAGATAAAACTGGTGCTAATGCCCGTGGCCTCGGCGATCGATTCCGACTAATCTGAAAACACGTCTCAAGGACCGACGAAAGTGTGATCGATCGAGATCGGACGGGTCAATCGGCGTCGCTGAGGCCACTGCACTCTGTAGGGAGCCGTGGTTCAAATGCCTCTGAACGGTCTCGGGAAAGTGGAACGGTATTTACAGATGTTACGTGCCATGCCTCCAGCAATGCTACTCCCTGGGAAACGTATTCTCGCAGGACAGATTCGTTCATAGCCGAGTACGTTTCGTATGTACGTTTCGTACATTCTTTTCGGTCAGCCAATTTCTCGGTGTTCCTTTAATCTCTTAAAATACTGTATAACGCGTGCCGGAGCGACTCTCGCGAGATCCGTGCAGAAAAATTCAGTGGACGATCTCGTCCCGGGAAGTATCATTGCCAGGCGGAATGCGTGAGAGGAGAGCGAACGGAGCGAGGCGAAGAACGACGTGGACAAAACCCTACGGTACGTAATGGAGGGTGGGCGTGAAAGTGTAACGACGAGATCCTCGTTCCTTCCAGAGGCATTTCGACTCCCGGCTCCCCACGGTAATTCTCCCGCGATCCGTCAACGAAAACGCAGGCTCTGTGCCACGTGCCGCATTGGAATCGACGATGGTTCGCCACGTTCGGGGTCAAATGGTAGATCGCGAGTCAGTGCCGGGGGGACGAACGATTGGAGCGATCGAAGAAACATTACGGATTTTTATGTCAAGTCAGACCGCCGATCGACCGATGGATAAATCCCTCTTATCCCTCGGAACAATGATACGTACTCGTGAATCGCGCATTAAACGTGTTCATTACGTTTTCACGAAGTTTTTCATGAGTTTGTCAAATACGCGGTCTACTCGTGACTCTTTCGATCTGACGCCTGTCTGACTGAAAATGATCTTGGACGCATTACGAATGAAAGAGAATATTTCGTCGCGTGATTAAAATTACGAATGCAACGGCCGTGAAAGATCGTCGAGTTCGTCGATCAAACGGGACGTTCTGCGAAGGGACCGGAGGGTAGATGAGAAAGAGAGAGACACACAGGGTGCTGCGTTTTCGTCGAAGATTCGCGTGTCCGTACAAATCAAATCTGTGTTGGTTTCGTAGCGGCTAGAGCGTTAGCATAAAATGAAACCTACTTCGATCCAGAGATTTGTAAAGCCCACCTCGGCCATTTTTGACTTTGCATATTCGATTCGTATTGCTCCCCGGTCGGAGGAGAGGAGAAAGGATCCTTGGAGAGTGGCCATCGCCTGGGCCGCGTAGCGAACGTCTTGGTATTCGACGAAGGCCACTGGCGACCCTCCCTTCGTGTGCATACGAAGCCGGGAGAAACCAGGAAAACTGTGCATAAATAAGAGAAGCGTACAATACGTGCTCTAGTTAGTTATGACAGACGGTACTCCGGTTAAAACAGAAGGGCCCGCGTACACGTGTATTCAGCTTGTCCTCTCTCTCTGTTCGTGTCTGTGTAGTTTCGCTTCCCGAGAATCCGGTGTCGCTGATTAAACAGTGAAACGAGGCATCGTGACATTGTTTCCTTTGTTCCGACGTTTTTTTAGTTATCAGGGACAGGACGCTGTTGGTCACAATTTTCTTTTCCGTCACTGATCCCATGCTTCGCCTCGCGATCCCGTTCAACGACTCGTCGTTCGCTCGTTCGTTTCAAATATAATCGACATCGGGCGAGATTCCATGGTATCGAGAGAACGGTGCCAGGAAAGACGTTTCGTCGGATCAAACTAATTTCATCGTAATTTCCACGATTCGAATCGAGCATTAATGGGTACGGTTGATTTAGGTCGTTTTGGCGTGTGCCAAAGACCGATTACCAGAAATTTATAACTCGGTACCGATCGATCCCCGACCGGGACACGCCATTAATGGCGGTATCGATATCGATTACGCTCGATTTACGGCCAGGCTTCGTGCACCCGTACCGAATTTCTTCCAACACTTTCGCTCCTTCCTCGGATTAGAAGAAATCCAGTTTCGTCGTGTCTCAGATTCCATTCGTCGATTCCACGACGCACGATCAAACGTCTCCAGGAATATTCAAAAGCCGAACAGATCTATGTTTCAATCATGGCTCTCTTTGGAACATGCTTTTCGTCGCGGTATTTACATTTGTCCAATATGCACATTTAAATGTGTCGTTCGGCTGCCCGGATTTTTATATTTGTATGCGAATATCGAGCGACAAACGTTATTGCGATCAGGGAAATTAATGACCAAAGGCTGAATGTTCGTTTCGTTCACGAGTCATGATCATTACCCGCATATCGTACTTTCAAACGTTCGATCGTACGAAAACGATATGAGAAGTCTTCGACGTGCACTCGTGAAGATCGCGCTCGTTCACTGGTTACTCGCAACACCGTGTGCGATGAACAGCGTGTCAGTGTACGATGTGTCGATCAATGCCACTAGGTATCTCGGTACTGGTAAATTACGGTTACGGGTGAACTAGCATACGTGCGTCTTTACGGCTACGAGCTACGACTGGTGGCGAAAAATGAATCAGCGGATGTTAGAGTGATACACAGTTCTTGGAGGCGGTGCTGTTAATTCGTTTCTCAAACGACCACTCGACGAGCCTCGATTTTCGCTTTTACCCACTTTACGTACGGACGTCTTAAAACGAGAACAATCAATCTCAGGATGTTATCAAGTGTTTCACGAGTCGTTCTATGTCGGACGAACTGGACCTTTTAAGATTGTATGAACCCTTACATAACAACATTGACAAACCATTGAAATTTTAACAGTTACTAGATTATTTTTATTAATAAAACAATGTACGAAATTTCAGAAATTTCGCGAGCCTATTAAAAATATTTATTGAATTCTTATGTCGAACGACAGAATTTTGATTTCACTTATGAAAAGATATGAATGCAGCGATGACAGAATTTTTTAATTTTAATAGAATATGCTTGAAAGATTCCTTATGACCGAGAAAAATAGGTCGAACGATTTTACAAACCTGACTCCTCTGTAATAATAATTTTTTCTAAAAGTTCATTGCTTCAAATATTGAAGGCTCATGCGACCTTAATGTGTGACAGATTCGTTATAAGAATTCATTACAGCGAACAGATTTTCCTCTTCTACTTGTTATTCGTTCCTATTTTAAGACTTTCTGTGATCGTCGGTAGTTATAAAAAATTAAGTTTTATCTGAATCGGTTTTAACGCTGGCTCTCGTAAGAAGATTCACGTTCAGAGAGTCGGTAGTTCTCGTTCCAAGGGATCGATGTATGTACAGATAGAACGTTCGCCGGCGAATGTTAAGGACGCGTAGGTATGATCGTGTGCATAGACGGAGAGGAAACGCGGCTGATTCGGCGCTGACCTATATCATTCTCTTAAATTCCTAGCTACGTAATTGTTTTCACAGCCGTGAATCCGTCGTTTCCAGTTCATTCAACCGTGGCCTGGTTACACTTGGAAAAGTTGCACGCGTTCCTGTAGATATTATACCGACGAAAAAGCTGGACAATTTTCTGTCTGTTTATAATTCTGTTTGAAAATTTTATTCAATATTCAAGGCACCAAAGTGAGCGAGCTTGCATCAATATAGTTCCTATTCCAGATTGTTTAATGCAAATCTCAATTATCTGTAATTCTGTTTCGAAACAGAACGACGTTCAACGAAACTCTCGAAATGGAATTATAAAAATAGTTGAAACGCAGGGAACCGAGTAGAGACGGATAACGTGTACTATGATACATGTGCGATACATCCAGAAATAAGGATCGCAGGAGGGAGGGTGTAAACAGGATTGGGATACCATTGACTCGATTTTATACGTGAAACTGCGGGGCAAAGTTTCCTCGTATCGCGATGAATGAACTGGAATATGACGTCGGTCAATTCGTATCCGACGCAGCGTGTCGGTATCGATTCCCCACTTTCGCATCGCCGCTGGAATTGCCCGCGGGAATGAAAACCGCGACGCTTCTCTTCCCGGGACAAATACACTCTCCCCAGTTAACTCTTTCAGCCACGGAATGGGACGACCTTTGCATCGCTTCGGTATATTCAAATATTTTACTAATAACGCGAACGTTTCCAATGTAATTGCATCGTTTCGGTGTCTCGGCTATAAATATTTTATCAATAATAACGTTTCGCGTAGAATAATTTTCACAGACGTGCACTTGAGTCGATGTTCCCGTTGGAACGTAACGAGATTTTGTGTGGTCGCAAGACGTTGAGAATCATTCGACATGTTCGAAGGATCGATGGCCCATCTTCGCGTAAGAACGAGAAATCTGACAGATCACCCTTTTACGATAATTAAATTAGCATCGACTTTTACTAGTTGATAAAGTCTGATTAAACGTCAGTTGGTCACGTGCCAACAGCGTCCGGTGTAAAGGGACTGGCCAACCGTGCCCGAAAGAGTTCGATTGATTCGTCTTATCCCAGGGAACGGAGACGAGGAGAGTCGCGGAGTCCTTCTCCTCTCGTATAATTAGGTGGAATCTCGTTACGCCGTGGATCCCGGGGTTCCACGTATGAATTCGCAAGTAGCTGCCCGAGTTAATTACACGCGTTCGCGCCGAGCTCGACTACGTCTACAGTTTTCGGCGTACGTTATGCATTATGTGCACGCCGAGCGCGCTACCGGCTTAAGAGAGTTTCGAATCATTTCCATATTTCAACGGAACGGAAGAAATGCCAAAGAGAACCTACGAAACGTTCTTATCTCCGGTCCTTTGAGACCAGGTTCTAAACGCGAATCTCGTGTCCACGAATCTCAAAATCTATTCGAGATGCATAAATATAAAATAAATCGTATATATAGAATCGTAGTTTTCTTTTTAAACAGACTCGAGTATGCGTCTCGAGGTGATCAAACAGTTTACGGCTCGATCGAACACGTTTCGTGACGAGATCGTTTTTAGTACATCTGTTTTTCTGACCTGCTGAACATGTCCTTTAGCTCGTGCTCGGACACGAACTGGCTGAGGTTCGCCACGAAGAGGGTCGAGCAGGGCGCGTTGCTCACGGCTATGTTCGGCTGCGACGAGGGCGAGCCGACCGGCGATGCCAGTGCCGGCGAGGGTAGGAAATGGGGTAGCGTCGCGTGTATCGACGTCAGCGTCGTTGGATGCGGCAGAGACATTGGCGCCTGTAAAAAAGAAAAACGATTCTCAACCACCTTCGCAGACTTTCCCCGTTCGCTCGATTCTTAGCATCGCAAACGTCTCCGTCGTTTCTTTCCGTGAACGATGTGTGTTCAGAATTTCATAAATTTTTTTTTATTTATCGAACGATCACTCGAACGTTCGAGCATACGTCCCAGAAATCTTGATACGATCACCGAGACAATTCGAATAACACAAGGAATGCGTATCAGACATGATACTAAATAAGGCTTCTTAAATTCTAAGGAAGTTAATTAACTAAGTACACGAATCCCGATTCTGGGTCGAGTTGACGTCACGCTCGTCCTTTCAAATCCTGGAGCGTTTTCACATCCTCGAAAAGTAACGGAGACATTCACATTTTACATCTTTTCACAAACTTATTCAAATCTTCCCACAAAAGTCTACTAAAAACACATGCAAGTATGTATGTGTGTATATATATACATATATTCCTTTCCACGTGACGAGAACGTCTCGAATAGGAAAATGTTTCGTCGGATGATATTTTAACATCGCCTAATACTGCGGTGGACGTGTCTATAATTTAGACGCGATCATCGTAACGACGTGAACCGGTACCATTGAAAGCAGAGTCCGTGACCGAGTTGCGGGAGCGTGGATTAATTAACGCGAGGACCGTGTTAAAATACGTATGCGCCCGTAATTCGGGCGTCAACACCGAACGAACTGGCCCGCGATTAACGATCGAACTTATCGCGATATTTACGCCCCGGACGGATTATTTATCCCGAAATCATCTCATCGTACCAGCTTTAATTGCATCCGAATTTACCATTCTGTATTACTCATTCGCGTATTCCTCGTTCTCGGCATTCCACGTTACTAATTCATTTCCTATCGACGATATTATGACAGGGAGAATAAAACTCTGATTTGAACTTCAGACGTGAACACGTACGTGTATTAAAGAAATTGTTTGCCGCCAGGAATTTCCTATTATTTTCGCCGGTGAATCGCGTAATTAATTTTTAATTTCATTTTTCTGACACGCGCGGCTGCCAGCACAACGTCGGCGCAATTATACATTGCGCTACTTGCCTCTGAAATCCTGTATTGCCCCACGGATTCATACGTTTTCTTTCGTTGCGGAACCGATTTCCAAGTCCTCTTCGATCCTTCGCTCCACGACTTTCATCGAAAGTTCTTACCATTCGCAAAATAATATCCAACGATTCTCAGATAATTCTTACACGCTTTTGACCGACTTCTGAGCGAACAATTTACACTCGTAAACTAACTATATTTCTCCGTTTTTTCGTCAGATAAAATACGTACGTATTCAACGGGTACGAATGCTCAATGAAAATGACAACAGTTTTAAATTATAAACGGTGAAGCGGATATCTCAGTTTTCTATGCAAACCCGGCCGTACTTTTTCGTTGCTCTGAATGGAGTTAGGAGAATCACGGGTTCGTTTTTAAAACGGATGGAGAATGTAAAGTTGGCGAGTGAAATATTCTGTATTTAGCCGGGTTTCCGCTTCATTATCACGTTAAGTGGATCTCGCGAAACATTTTTATTTCGCTTCGAGTAGAGTATTTACCGCTCCCAGTTGAAACGGATTCCTCTCGCGTCGAGATATTAAATAAACGTTCGTATTTATTCGTTCGTCGTCGACGTGGACAACGTCAGCGTTTGTCCATGCGTCTATTCGACAGAACGCAGCCAGGGTTAATCGGAAAACTTTTTAATTATCTGTCGATTGCTCCACAGCAGAGAGATCATTTGGCGTGAACTGTACAAGTTGAATTCTGCCAAAGGAAGCATATTCTTTCCATCATAAAATCTATCGAGCCTCGTTTTTAATTTGAAGAGGGACGACATTCGCTGACGTTTTGTCACAGGGAAAGGAAGACGAGCTGGATTTTCGAGGTTCGTGCGTGATAGGTACCCGGCGTGAACCTGGCACAGGACTAGGCGATATTAAAAATCAATAGCTGCTAGCTGTTTGCCCGATTCGTACCCGGCCGTGCCAGCATCGTTCCTACTCGGCCAGATACCGGCACGTACTTCTCGATTCTCGTTCGAATATACCGGAAGGAAAACGATAAAGTAACAACGTTCTTATTTACTTCGTACTTGAAAATCGTCGCGATAATTAACTCTTAATTAACTTCCGCGACCAAACCTCTCGAGGTTGTTCAAGATCGATATCGAATACCGCGAGCTGTTCTCCAACTTTGTTTCAACAGCCTCGCGAGGTACCGACTCCTGTTTCATTTCCATTTCCACTTTTTCAATCTCTGGCATAATCTGTTCGAATACTGTCCCGTAGCAACCAGAAAATTCCGTTAAAAGAAACAATCAGACGAGTCGACAAATATTTTTATGCCTCGAAACGACGGAACCCAAAACTCGATATTATTTCACTTATTAGTAGACCGCGGATTCGATGCATTTAGAAAATATAGACTCTGTATGCTAATTTATAATCCTGAAGTACGTCTCGTTGATCGACGTCACGAATTCTGTGGAGAAACCGTAGCACCGTGACTGTGATAGAATCGTTTACAGAATTATTCAGAGAGGACAGTATCGGAACAGGGTTTACGCCGGATTCGAGCCGTGCAACGCTGGTACCGTTCTAGCTAACATTAACGTAATCGTATAGTAATCGATCATGTATCACTAACGTGCATCGGGGCGCTCGTCGGCGGCTCCAGAGCTTTGTCTGCAGATAGTCAAAGATAGGAACGTACGGGGACCTGAGGATGTAACGCCGGATGGACCAGCGTCGCGTGTTGAAGCGTGCCGGGTAATTCGCCAGCGGTTGAGTATGCCAGTGGATGGTGCCACAATTCAGGACCACCAGGGAAGAACGGGCTCCCTAGGTCTGCAATAGAACAAACAATTAAAACATCCGCGGCTCATTTAGTCTCCTAATTGACGAAACGATACAAATTAAAAATTCTTTGCAATAAGAAATATCATAGAGAATAACTTTATCTCAATATGTTCTTAACTAATGATCTTATCGCAACGCACAGTGTACGATTTAAATGAAGATCATTAAATAAATACGTACGTACATTCTGATTAAGATCTTTCTCTGTGAGATTACAATGAAATCAATGACTATTAAATAATTTCAAATGATATTTCTTACTGATCCATCCTGTATAAAGTGGTGTACGAACTTATTTAATGATTAGACCGTGAATTCTTATGCATCGATTTAAAAGATGAAACCTTTCGCTGTCGTGCCTGTAATCTGTTCATAATTCGTTTTATATAAACAAAGAGACACGGATTTCATATCCTCTGATTGTTACTACAGTAGTAGTAGTACAAAATTCTTGTAACGAGAATTAAATAAACCACGTGCAATCAGCTGTATCGTATCGAACGATGTAAATTGTCGAAACGACATAACATCGCGTATAAAAGGTGCGATCGATCATTTGTAATTACGAATTGAATTAAACGAGAGATGTATGTAATTTACTGAAACCTTATACTGAAATTATGTCGGTCGTGGTCGGTACGTTACGTTTCACGTTGGGTCACAAGTTCCTACACCACTGTACCGAACAATATCAAGATCTGCGAAGAAATTACGTAATAGCGCGATACGATCGTTGTACGTAATCGTTGCAAAGAGCGGAATACGAATTTCTTGGAAATCGCGAGTCGGAACGCGTTCAATAATTGCCTACCTCAATTTTCGAAAGAGTAGTATTATTATATCTGACCAAGAGTAGCATTACGTCGACTTATGGAATTATTTTGTCAAATCGAGGTGTTTAATTCATTGACAGTGCAATTTCATAGTGTTTATTATTAAATCTTTCTCGACGCAATGACTACGAGGATATTTTATTCGATCGGTTCACTTGAAATTCACTGAACATCTCCAGCGAACGGGTCACAGATTCTATTGCGGTAATATTGTTATACCATTTTTGAACAGAATGATATCGTCTTACTAAATTTTGACTTATAGAATTATTTCACCAAATCGAGGATGCTGCCTTCGATTCTTAATCAAAATTACTCAATTCGTTAAGAGTATTTTATTTGTTTATTCATTGTCAAACTTCGTTTGTGGAAGATGAACATTCTATTTAGAAATCTATGCCTTTTGTCCGTGTCAGGTGCGAAAGAGAAAGTAAGAAGGGTTTTTGGGGCGAGTACATCGTTTGCCTCGGAATTACATCGGCTCCCCTTTGAGTCTTCGCTCTTCTTTACCTTCGTCTGTTCCCCCTAGCGAACCGGAAGTGCTCGAGCGGTTGCACACGTATTATATTCGCGGTGACGAGGCCCGAGGAGAGCGGGGAGACGTCTGGCGGTTCCGCGGTGGCGGAATCAATGAAAATCGGCGCCGTTTGTGGCCGGCGATACGTCACGAAACGGCAATTACTCCAGAAAAACCGTGCAAGTGGTCGCGATTCTTCAACCATCTTCTTTCATACAATTCACGATCGTCGTAAAGATTCATTTGTATCACTAATACAGATCGACAGAGAGGGTGACGAAACCGACCAATTGTCAAGAATTCAGATTCGTTAAAAGTGGTATCAATTTTTTTATGACGACCGTTGCTAACGTTGAAATTCTTTTTCGCAGAACTTTGCGACAAGATCGGGTCAAAAGATTTGGCTCGCGACACGTCTCTCGAGTTCCCTATAATAATTAATCATTTTCTTGCACGAGCTTTAAAAAAAGCAACGATTCTTTTCGTGCGCTTTTGTTGCACGGTTCGAAGTTTCGTACGAAACTCGATTCTATCGCGTGTGATTTATGGAGATCGCGGCGAACCGCGGACTTTTCTGGCCCCGTTCGTGCCTTTAACGATCCCACGATTTTTCTAACAATTCCGTTGTACCACTGTTCGCAAATCGTCGAACGATGACTCTATGAGTTGAAGATCGATAGGTACGATCATTGGTACGATTCGTTTCGAGTCTCACGATGCGAAGTATTCAGGGTCTATCGATTAATCCCACTGTCCCACTTTGGATCGTCCCCGTTAACTTCGCGCGATTATCGTTTCGAAACTTTTCTGCACTAATAAAATTCTACTCGACGGAGAACATCGTCGAACAATAACCAGTGGACGGAACGCGTTCCTCGGGTACGTTTGAGAATTCCCTTTCTTATTAAGAGCCATTAAATCTCGCGGCTGAATGTTAACGATTTTGATAATCAGCTAATTACGTGTCGTTAGCGAGCCCGGCCCCGGTTAACGAGCTTCTTTTATGAATTTTTAATAGCACCCCCTCCGTCTCGCCCACGGGTGCAGTAGTAAGATACCATATCTGGAACGGGCAATGAGAGACCGGGTGGAAAAAACATAGCATCGTCTTTTGTACGCCAGCGATCACGATCTGGCTTCCTAATTAGCTGCCTTCTTCATGTTCCAAGGAACATCTAACCCGTGAAATTCTTTCATAATACCTAATCCTTCTTCTTACCTCGCACGCGCGAGCAAAAGAAACGCGAATCTAATTGCTAATATAATTAAAGCCGATTCATTTTCCTGCAGGCTGAGAGTAGTCGACAACGATTGAAACGAGCACTCACTGATTCGGTCAAACGAAAGTTTCGTCTTATTCGTCGGAAGACAAACTTCGTTTACCTGAACCAAATATATTTTCAAAGCTCTCTGCTAAAATACGATCGGGAGTTTTATTCATAATTTTATTTGCTACTTACATATTTAGCTTCTGAAAATCAGATACGTTGAAGAAGAGAAATCTCCAGTCCTTTTTATTAACAAAGTTCACGAGCTCGGGGCATAATTTATCGAGCGATAAAATCGGCCGACCCAAAAATACCTCGAGCACGCAACGTGTTCCACGCCTAATCATAAATACAATAAATAGCAACGCGTTGAATTTCTCCGACTCGACGATTTACATAGTAAAACCGAAGAATTGAAATGCAACGCTGGCACAAGTTTACGTAGGTATTTATGCAAAACTCTCGTTATACGAATTTAAATCTGTGCCGATGCTCGCCCTTAAAAAATGATGCATATTTTTATACTTCGCATGCGTTCTCCGTGTTCGATCGAACCCGTAGAGTTTCCAGTTTACGTTCGAGGAATAATAGGGAAACTTTTTTGTTCCGAAACAGGAAAGTCTGTGATACGGTGCATACGTGGACGGCTCGAATTCTTTTTGAAGGCTCGATGGAAAAAAACAGCTGGGAAACGGTAAATAATTGAGTGGCGCGTCGCACCTGGACGGGCGCAAGGTTTTTACCACACAGCCGCGCGCCTAGGCTTTTCGTACGTGGCAGGACCTTGCACTTTATTGATTTTAGGCTGACCCCGCGATCCCCACGGCGAACCCGTAACCTCCGGCGAAAACGCGACTACTTTACTACTTCGTCAACGATTTTCCCTCCTCCACTGTGCAACCCGTTCCTTCGCTACTTGCACTCGATCCTCTAATAAATTCCTCGCATTTTAATAACTTTTACATCGTTCCTGCTAATCGATCGTTCAGGTTCAAGCTTAATTTTTCTACTCTAAAACACAAAATACGAATGGAACAGTAATTGAGAGATTTGCATTGTTCGACTTGTTGATCTCCTTTTATGCGAGACTCTGCACTTCGAAATTATTTCGATTTATTGACATTAGAAATTTTAATGAAATTATGGAACAGCAAAGAATTTTTCTACTGAATAATCGCGAAGTAGACGATAAAAAGAACGTCAGCGTTGCATGAAACACGGGGAATTAGGAAAGAACGAGGCGGCGATCGATCGGTTGCTATTTTTTCCGCGATGGACGAGCGCAGGCGACATTAAATAAAATGTTTAGTTAACGCACTCGTTAACGGCGGACGGTATTGAGCGTATCTAGAGTGGAAGAACGAGGTGCAGGCTCCACTCACGAGATACCTTTGTTTCGTCAAGTACGGGAAATCCGATATTGTCGTTAAGACTCGTGCGACATCTTTACAAATCGACTTGCCTCATAAATAATATTCTAAACAATTTAAACTGAGGATGCAACTGAGTCTTTGAATAAACGAGATACAGAATTTGATCTCGATAGATGTTTGCTCGCTTGGCTACAGCAATTACTAAGAAACTTGCACGTTTTTCTTGGTGAGAAGAGGACGTCCTGTTTCAATCGTTCTCTTCACACGAGTTCACAAGGTATAATTACGTCGATGAATTTGAACGCGACACCCAGTATGTGGAAGAACCTTCGCTATGCGAAACAGTTTCACCTTGTGGCGTGCGAAAACTCAGCCATCCGTGCAATTTTCCTACGAGAATGCAGCGGTGCATTCCTCGCTACGTACAGTGACCACAAAAAGTTATTATACGGCTCAGTATAAGTACAATACTTTAAGTCGGTCATATCTTTAACGCCTTAAGAATTTTACTAGCACGGAATGTGCTCGCAGAATAACGAAGTTTATTCCACGTTATTAAATAGGTGCTCAGGGTTCGATGATTCGGAGTAGTCTTGAATCGATCTTTAAATTAAACACCTCTGACGCCGCGAAGACGACAATTTGAATTCTATAAAAATCGCGGCCTGGATCAATTTTCGCTCAGACTGTGGGACTTTTCGAAGAGACACGATTATTGCTTCGTGCCGAGAGCCGCGTGCATTATATTCCATTCACAGATCCCGGCGCTGTTCGAAGCAATTTTTGCGTTTCAACGCACGTGCACAGAGAGCGCGATTTTTCTACATCGGTCAGCTACTGTGTATCGGTCCGTTCGACGTTTTCCAAACATCGACGGTCTACAGGAATTGACGTTTCAATTATACTGTCGATATTCCTTTAAACGGCGCCGGGTTACCTTTATTTTTATCCGATAGGAAATTCTGAACACCCGTTTCCAAGTCTCTCAACGTATATACGTCCTGAACAATATACTTTCTTCGAGCGAACAAAAATTTAAGACACTCTACACGAAGTTCATCGACTCGAATCTTATCTCAATTTTCTGATCACATTTTCAGCCCTCGAGACGGGTGTTACAATCGGTGAACCGAGTCCAATTCGATTCTCTTCGACTGATCAATGATCGGAATAATAGAATTCTTCAAGATCTGATTTTCCCTGTTCGAATTTTCATTCACCTAATAATATTGAACGCGCGAAGATTCCGTTTTCACGCCTCGACTTTGCGGTACTTCGCTTCCGCCTCATATACTTTATTCACGAGCACTGCACCACGCGTGTTCAGCTTCTCTTGATTCATTCTAGTTCGACTCGAACCAGTGACGGAATGCGAGTAATCAATTATTTATTCGTTTGTTTGATAAATTGTTTGTTTAATAACTCCAATGAAGGGACAAGAGTTTTAGTTATTCGAATAATCTGGCGCAGTAATTTCTATGTTGGTTAAGTTAAGAACCTTAGATAATTGGCTTAGATAAAACAGATTACCTTAAAAAAGTGGAGGGATAACGGTTAGAGGATGGTTAATTATATTAATTGAGTAGAGAAACGTATGGTATCGATCACGAATTTGAGACCACCCTTACTGTGCCAAGGAGGGGTTTCTTCGGGATAGTTCACCGATAGTTGAACGCAGACGCGAGGCTTCTTATACCCGATCACCGAAAATTTCGTTCCTCATTATCTGCTAATTAAAACGCACAGTTTCCTTGGCAGTCGTTGCGCAGCTGCGCTCATTACTTCAGACACACGTCGCATCTGGTCATTGTTCTTCAATTACGTTCATTAATTACGTTTGATGCACTGATTAAAATCGAATATCTGTATCCGCCGTTTATCAATTTTTACTTAATTGCATACCGTGAGAATATTTGTTCATCGTTATATTTTTAATTTAAGAAACGACTTGCTTCAAAAATAATTAGAAATGTAGCCGGTGCGGTTTGAAAGTTGGTAGTAAAAACGGGGGAAATAAAAAATAGATACTGCGGGCTGGTACACGTATCCAGCGGTGCGCATTATGTCCCATAAAAATCGCGTAAACGCGACCGACTGCCAGTTTTACGGTTCCCGACGCGTTTCATAAAAAACCTTAGTCAATTTCCGAGCCGACATCTATCTCCCTCGGTGATCGACAGGATTCAGATCGAAGTAGTCGAGCCAATAAAATTCATCGTACCGGTCTCTCATTTCGAGTCACTCGGCAGCTATCGTACGATTATATATTTATTCTCTACTATTACCTACTCGGCAGCATCCTCGATTCTCCTTGTTCCACCCACTGCACCAACGATACTTCTCAACTTCCTCGAAAGGAACTCTCATTCTTTACTCCCTTCAATCTTTATTTAGAACGTTTACTGTCAGATCGGTGCATACCAGACGATCAGTATTTCATTCAGACGAATGACGTACTGACGAACAGAAATTACATTACGTCCTGAAGCTTTCCAGCCTCTTTCACCAATGACTTAACGATCAGAACGTTTACAGGGACGCAGACGAACGTAACACTGTCCATCTTTATTATTCGATTATCAGTTACTTTCGACTGCATCCCGGAAACTGGATGATTGACAGAGTTAAATGTTGGTATCCATTGTTTCGCGAGGTATTCCTAAACAAAAAAATAGACAGATGGAGGAGAGGGAATCGCGATGGAGCATGGGACACCAATGGATGTACGATAATTAATTCGTCATGAAGTTTCCGTGCGGCGGAATATTCTGTTATATCGATAAACGAAATTAAATTGATATTAATGCCTCGGCCAGACATCCGGTATAACTGCATACGTCCGAGAGTAATTGCCAACTGGAAATTATCAATCTGATGAATTTTGTTTGTTGCACGTACGGACGTATCATTTTTACACGTCAAATTCTTTTGTCCGAGATCAAAATTATTAACGAGTGATTTCTTGACGCGCTGAATCAATGTCAAACCGGACTGCCGTTTATTTTGTTAGATCTGAGTACATCGTCACTGCACTTCCAATGCCCGATTCGTTGATCGAGCTCTGTATTTCTCGGAAAGGGTTCCAAATTCGAGGACCGTGTCAGACGAGAGTAATGGAACAACAAAAAATTTTTGAAGAAAATGTACGATGCTTCGAGAGGAGGTAGTCGAGATAAGTGGACAGGCGGTAATAGTAGTAGAGTATAACAACAGGGTGGAAGATACGTTTTACCACCCTTGGCAAACACCCTTCCAGTCACACAGGTTGTACGAAGTGTGAACGCTTGTAAATCCGAAAACCATGTTTTACATCTAAATCCAAACGTCACATTGGAGATACGTGAAAAATGCAGTTTCACGACTGCACCCGATTTTCCCTAATTTTCGTCCGACTCGCCGACCGATGTTTCACATCATTCTTTGTTACGGCTAATCGATCAAGGAGTATCAGCGTGTTCAATGAAAGAGCGTTCGCCAGGGCTTTGGGTGGGGCTAGTTCGGTGCAGTGGGTGAACAATAGACAGTGTGAAGAGACAGAGTAAATTCCAGCGAGTGAACGAGTGGCGGTGCATACTTACGTCCAGTTAGAGGGTGCATCAGAGCAGGGTGCGAGGTGGCTGCTGCAGCGGCTGGTTGCTTGGGTTTGCTAACCTTTGTGTTACTTTTTGCAAATTCCAAACGTATGGTTTGTGGCATATCAGGATCGAATCTAACCCCCTGCTGCAAATAGATTCCCTAAATTAGTAAACCGGGAGGCACACGTGGATGCTTTGGATCATGTTTCGTGAGGGACAGAAATCAATTAACTGTGAACAGTGTGTATGTGTGTGTCTGGTATCATTTCTCATACTTGCGTCGCCAGCGAATTTATTTGCCTCTCGTCATTTCAAACCTAACGAACTAAATTTACGTCGTACTTAAAAATTTCATTATTTCCATTCTAATTCTAACTGAAAAGAAATTTAAACTATGATGTCTTCAACTTGCTATGATGTCTTCAATTCATAATCGTCATATCGATTCGAGAGACCCAATTGCATTTTCAAAGTCTACAAAATTAATTGACCTTTCAGTACGTCACCGAGGACGTTGAATATGGAAAGGATCTATTCAATTATATTACGACTGGCGACGAAAGTTTCGGCATATACAATCTGTCCGTGACTATACAGGATGACGGGTGAGGGGGAAGAATTACAGGGTAATTAGCACAAGATCGTACGCGTGTGTCTGTTGGGCTAAGTGGTTATCGATAGAAGTGGGTCATTTGTTAGTCTGTTCACACAGCGAACGTGTCCATCCGACAAGAGGATGTTTCGAGTCCCTCTAAACAGGTACATACATACCTACGTAAGTACATACGTACAAACCGGTTACACAGGGTTACGTAAAGAACATTGCAAGTTGCGTGAGTTGTCAGTTGCGGCGGTGTGATAGAAACTAAGGATCGGGGGCTGTACCGATGTGACGCTCTTCCGGAAAACGTTGTATTTCATTTAAAACCGAAATAATTTTAGAGGCAAGAAAGGGGGGGGGGTGTGACACGTTCGACTCGTACCACAGGTCCCAAGTAAAGAAAAGACACAGGGAGAAGCTGATCTCAGGAGGAAATCTAACGAGTACGGTAGAAGTATGATAGAAAAATACAGGAAGAGAAGTAGAGAGACAGAGAGAGAGAGAGAGATAGATAGATAGGGTAATCGTGTGTACGTGTATGATAATTAATAGGTAAAATAAAGAACTACGTAGCATTGACCCGTGCCAGCTGGAATCTAAGGCAAGGGTGTGGTACTTTCTCGTATCAGAGTAAATAAAAAAAAATAAACATATAGAGAGGGAGAAGAGAAACCTGCGGGCCATTGTTTTTCGCGTATATTCGTATACGCTGTTACGTATCGGAGTATACGGGCTGTAATTGTGAAGGAGCCCGCGGGAGCTCTCGCGTTTTATCAAGCGACCCCGTCACGTTTTTTGGATTTTTTTCCTCTCTCGATATACCTACGAAAAACGGGCTATTACCTGTAGGTCTTGTTTCGCCGCCTCCGCACCGGCCCTCGTGTGAAAAGTCACGAACCCCACCGGCTGAAATTCAAACAAGAAGCCATCGTGAATTTCTATTCGTTTCATGATTCATCCTTAATTTTAATAAGGGAGACCTGATACAGAATTCGATTAAATAGAAACTGCATCTTACGATGTAAAACTTAGGGACATCAAAGATTTTCATTTTATTCCTTCTGAGTTGTTACTGTGAACGAGGATAAGATCCAAGTTCGCGGATAAGATTTATGGGGCTGAGATTCATATCTGCCCTTGCATTTTTAATTTATCTCCGTGTCTAACAATTTGAATATAAATGAGAAATTGCAGTTTTTAAT
>NW_017176894.1:1166628-1171033 GCF_001652005.2 Ceratina calcarata | reverse complement strand
TGAAGGAAAGCCAGATATTTTATATGGACCTCTTTCTGGACATTTCACAATCTCTACGTTTATAATGTTCACTATATTATTTTTATCGTACATTTACTGTTATGCCATATAATAAATGTAATTGAGATTGAGTTGAACGAAATCAAAAGCCGTAGGTGATGGACAATAAAAGAGGGAATATTTATGGAGAGAGAGAGAGGCCAGTTTCGTATTGCGGGCATCGAATCAGCTTGCGAGGCTTAAAATAGATCGAATAGGCTTTCGGGTTCGATGATGCTCGCAAGTCCACCCTTCGATTTCCTAAGAGGGGATTCGAGAAGCCTGTAATTCGCCGGCAACCGAATCGTCCCGTTCAACGCCTCCTTTCTCTCTTTTTATTCGAACGCACGGTTCGCGATTTTCCTCTGCTGCCATTTCCACGTGTTTGCCGCACGGATTCGTAAACGTTCACCGCAAAGCGATTCCCCCCATTCGTTAAGGAACCGGCTGACCCAGTTCCGAGTTGTTTATCAAAGCAAAATCGATTTTCGAGCTAATCTCATTTACATGGCTAAGGAAAAATTAACTCGCACGTCTCATATTTCCTTTGGACATCGGCCAAACGTTTTCACGCTTCGACCGATCTTGTTTTTTCTAATAAATATTAGCAATGCGTTCGTGTCTAAATTTTTTCAACGAGCATTTTAAACTTCTCTTTTAGTTTGTCGACGGAACGGAGGAAATACAATTTGTATGGAGATATTCGATTCGAACTGTTTTTATTGTAAGGAAAGCGACTTTGGTATCTCGCGTGGCAACGGGTTAAAACAACGTAAGTCGGATTGGAAGCGAATAATCCATTTAACAGCGTGTTCGAACGGGATATCCCTGAACGATGTTCCGTGTTTCAGTTTATTTTTGTAATAACATTAGCCCCGTCTGGTAACGATCCCCGGCACGAGATACAAAATGCATACCCGCTGTTTTTCTACAAATTCTTATCGTCGCCGCGGAATCAAAAATTTTGATAAGCACGCAATCGAGTGATATTCGCGGGGACTCTGTTGCAAAATTACGTTTACCCAGAATCAGATAACCGGCTAATGTTTGCTCGATGCAACCAGGAAAAAATGTTGCTTTTAGTAAGGAAATACCGCGCGTAGAATAACTCGTGATAATCGTGGCAATAATTTCTTCTCGGCAATTGTTTTATTATATCAATTTGCCAGCTCTTGGAATTCTTCAGGTATAATTCAGAGGAATCGTAGTAACAATTCTTGTTATGGAATTTTTTATTCTACTAATCATCATTAGGACTGAAATAGAATTCTATGAAATGTACAGATTGCACAAAGTATAATTTTATCGGAACACTACTTGACTGCATTTTAAAAATGATTTCATGTTTGACAAAATTAATAAACGCATCGATCTACTGGAAAATTAAGTGAAATATCATTTGCGTCACACATTTGAATAATCCTGTAAGTAGTGCAAGTAAGATTGAATTGATTTATTAATACGTTCCATATAGTGATTGCCGTGGCATGATTCCCGTTTCGTGACGCGAGCCCTTATCGAGACACGGAATTTCCGAACGGTAACATACTGTTTCGTTGAGACCATTTTTATCAATGCCGTCCATCGTGGTCGCATGTAGGTTAACAGCTAATAGTTTCGCGTGCCGTACCCCGTACGTCTCGAGGGGAACAATCAATTTTCGCGTTTCTCCCGCTCGACTTTTCCGAATGCTACTGCGGCTTCTATTCCACGGCGAACGTAACGTTTCTGATACAAATAACGCGTGCAACTGGCGCGGGGAAACTCCAATAAAATGCTTTATAGGCTTCTGTATCGTTCAAGCGCGACTCACTATCTCTTCACGCGCAAACAGGATTGAAATTGAGAAGAATGTCGTAATATCGTCGCGTTGGTTATTTCCTCGAGGGTCGTTAATCGAGTTAAACTTATCTGCTCGTACGCACCGCGGTCTTGTTCGTAGTGTGCATAGTTCGGCACTTGGAAAGTTGCACTTTGTACGCTCTGGCCTTTACCGGGTCTAAAATAACGCGCGATAAGCATGGGGGATGGATCGCGTTGACCCGAGAAAAGGAATGCATTTTCGCATCGAAGGATGCCGGGGCACGATGACGTCACCCTCTCTCTCTCTCTCTCTCTTTCGCTCTCTTCGAGGGATGAATTTGATCGAAGAGGAGGAGACTGGAATGGCCGTTCGACCTCGTTTCCACTCGTGGAAATCCGGGGGGTCGGAAATTCGAGACGCACGTACAACGTAAAAATCCGACCGATTCTATTCGAATTACGAGAATCGAAACAACGATCGAGACGCCTGTCTCGTCGATTTCACTGTGTATCATTTTAGAAGCACCGAGATAAAGATTGCGGCGGAGTTTAAGTACCGGCAAAGTTTTTTCCAGATTTACGAGACGTTTATGAGTATACTTTTTCTACAATTTAACGACGCCTTTAGTCGTAAACTTTATCGGACGGTTTGTACGTTATTCATTAGATGACTGCGTTTAAAATGAATACGCAGCAAATTATATTATATATCGACCAAACGACGAATCCTTCTCAGATCGCCCGAACGATCCTCACGCGAATGATAAATTTAAAAAGACGGAAATATTCCTGTCGGAAGGTGTTGCTGGGAAATATTGACAAACCGGTTCGTTTTACGCGATTGTTCCCTCGCGGTGGCACCGTTAGCCGCGACTAATCGATACCATTTGCTCAAGCTAATTGGCCTCGATCGTCGCGTCGCGACGGTCAGCGAATTCGAATCTAAAGACAAAATTAGTAGTTTCACCGTTTTCGATTCCAATAATCCTCGGATTAACTATGTGGATTCCTTAGGAGCTGAACGATCTCGTCGCGAGTCATGGTTCCAAGTGAAATTGGCCAATTTTACGCTTTCCTTTACCGTCCGACTTTCCATTCTTTTTACAAACGAACAGTCCTACCCCAACTTCCTCCTCGTCTCGCTCATCGAGTCAGCCTTTTATTCGAAATATAGTTTACGATTCTTTTTAGTGTTACTTAGAAATCGTTTCTTATCATGTTTATAGTGTCTACCTGATATTTAATTCTCACTGAAATCTGAATTCAATCTTAATTTTCACACCTGCTTAATTACGATCGAATATACGCTTCGTGATTTCTATTCCAGAAATTCAATTGACGATTTTTTACTCCCATGGCTACTTGCATATCGTCGACGATACATTTCGAGATTCCTCCCGATTTTATTTACATCCTCTGTTTAATTCGCACGGTATCTCGCACCTTGCAGAATTTATAATTTGTACTATTCCCATTGGCGTCTCGAAAATCGTCCGAGCCGGAGACAATAAACTCGAGAACGGGCGAGCGGAACGAGGCTCGAATGAGCGAGTTACAGCAATTTGCGTAACAACAATGCGACGAACGCAATTTATTCGCTCGGAAGTAAGAAGCGGACTGGAGGGTACAGGAAAAAAAAAATAATTCATGCCATTTGCAAGTACTTTCGACGACTTTGTTCTCGGGAGGTAAAGCGACTTTTCTCTCTCAGAGCAAGATTCGAGTTGAATTCGCGTTTTTTCCGCGACAAAGAACCCGGGACGGTGTAATTTAATTTATGAAATGAAATTCGTTTCCAATATTAAACGCGATCATCGCTTTGGATTCGTTGTTAGGAAAACCAATTGATTCTAATGACTGCTGACGTGGTCAGACAGACCGTATCCACTTCGGCGATAGGAAATTCATCTCCAATCTTGAAATCTTCGATTTTAATCGTTTCTAATATAATACATCGTTTATTACGAACATTCCATGTAATACACGCATTTTGCTGTCTGCGAATATTCTATAAACGTATTCTTAATCCTTTGCAATCGTATACTATGCCGAAGATGACAATACAGATTCATTATAGAACTCGTACGAGTGCAAAGGGTCGATCCAAATCCACAATATCGTTATTATTAAATTACCAAGAATACGGTTCTAACACTTCTGATTAAGGTTGTATAAGCCACAAGATCTCTGCCAGAAGTTTAAGAACATCTAATATCCTCGAAATTCACATTATTTCAACTTTAAAATATTCTTAAATCAGGTATTAAGAATTATACAAAATTACAATATTCTGTCATTGTTGTATTCATATTTTTTCATAAATAAAATCAAAATTCTGTCGTACGACATAGGAATTCAAGATGTAATAACTTTATGAATAAGCTCGTAAAATTTCTAAAATTTTGTAGTGTTTTATTAATATAATATCTAGTAACTGTTAAAATTTCAATTGTTCGTACGTAAAGGTTCATACAATCTTACGGATGTATTGGCTCTACAGTCAATCCCAAAAGTTTATGTACCTTAGGAAAACACATTACCTCTAATTAAAAAGAAATCAGAC